>NC_034591.1:2725618-2731263 GCF_900095145.1 Mus pahari
CCTCCCCTCCCCTCCCTTCCCCTCTCCCCTTTCCCCTTTCCTCTCCTTTCTTTACCTCTCTTTTCTTCTCCTTTCTTTTCCTCTCCTTTCCTTTCTTTTCCTTTCCTTTCCCTTCTTGCAATGTTTAAAAATTTTAAACTAACCCTTGCTGGCAAAAAAGGCCTTTACCTAATAATCAGAAATCTGAAGGAAAATGTTAAGTCATTAAGAGTTTCACATAGCGAGACAATTCTCGATGGATTTGGGGAATGGTATCTTTTCCTTATTTTAGTTTTTCAAGTTGACTTTTAGATTTCTTTTTCTGTTGGGTATGTATGTGTGTACTCATGCACCTGACACAGTGCAAGCACATGTGGGTCAGAGTACAACTTGGAGGAGTCGGTTCTTTCCTGCCACCAAGAATCTTATGCAACATGTGCACTTAATTCATTCAAGTATTCCCCAGGTACTGGTCACTGTTAGGTGATGGGATCACTGCTTTTCAAAAGCTTAAGTCTAAGGAGAAGACACTTATAATTAATTCACATCCAAGTCTAAAACTCACTGTGATAGTACATTGAGAATAATACACACTCTCTGTTGGTAAGAAAATGCAGAAACATAGTACTAAAGGAGGTCAGAGAAGTTGTAATGGTTGAAATTTGGGTAATGTTTTTGAACAGGATTGGTAAATGATTGCAAGGCACAGGGTGGACAGTTTAGACTATGTAGACTGTGCCCACTCTTCTGCAGTGATTCAACTTGACAACATAAATGTGTTAGTGGAGGTATATTTTAGAAGATGATACTTTAAAAAACAGACAGCAGACTGATTTTTGACCCTGGTTAAAGAGGCTAATTCTGTTTGTTCTCTGGTAAGGCTGCTGAGGTAGTTCAGTTGGTAAAGGAATTGGCAATTAGACAGGACAACCTGAGCTTGATTTCTATAACGGACATGATGAAAAGAGAGAACTGATTTCTCTAAGTTGTTCTCTAATATCCATAAGTGTGTGAGCATGCATGCATGTGAGCACACACCACACACATGTGCACATGCACACACACACACACACACACACACACACACAGAGTAAATAAGCGTAAAACCATTGAAAATGAATTCATTAGTAGATAGTAAGCAGCCCTGAGGAAAAGAATGCATACATAGTTAAATGTCAAAAATAGTCAAAAAATAGTCAAAAATAGTCCAAAATGCGGGGTGAAGGGCTCCCTTTCTCCCCTGCTTTTCTCCTTTCCAGCAATTCTTTCTTCTGTAACTATTCAAGAAAGAAGTAGAGGTTCCTTTATTCTTGCTGCCTTTATTCTATCACCCAGAAATGCAATAACCTTGCTCCCCCTCTTCTTGTCCTATTTTACTTTGCAAAAGTGACACAGAACGAGTGCATTTGTCTCAGGAGTTCTCAGAAATCTTTCTGTCTATCGGAATCAACATTCTAGTTTCTTTTGAATGCAAATGCTATCTATACTCTTGCCCTTGCTGTGGTATGTGATAGAACAAAATTGTTCTCTTTTGAGTGCATACACTTCTCATGTCTTTATGAAAATAATTTTCTAAAATTGTGCTTTAATTCTGAAATAGAAGTTTGGACATTTAGAAGACACTTTTTTTTTCCTGTAGAATTCTAGCTGCTCTATTCATGTTTGTTTGTTGGTCTAACATCTACCATTAACTTGAAGATGCTGTTGCTTAGAGTAATGTTTAAACATATTGAAGTTTATTTAGGATGAAAACTGGCTTCCTAGAAGTCATAACTCTCTTCATATTCTACACATCACTATCCCCAAAGGAGTTTTGGGAATACATTTGAAAGTAAATTTATATATTTGGGATACTTAAAACAAATGATATATACATTATGATGGATTTGGCAATGAAAAAAGTTAAAAAACTATTTCCAGAGATCAGTGAGAAGAAAAACATGCAAATGAATCCAGGCAGATTTGCTGAATAAAAATTTTCTTCAAGTACTACATGAAGATTGCATTTTACACATAAAAATTATACTTTGTCACCATACTTAAGCTGACTCAGCTATAAAGAGCTGTTATGCTGGATAACAATCAGTCATCTTTTGCAATAGTAAAGGATCAAACTACAGTGGTAGCATATTTTATGCAAGAATGTACTCACTGCCGATTCTGTACTGATGATAATAAGTTTGACACTTTTATCTGAATGGACTTTAGAGCAGTGTGGAATCACAGTAAGTCAAGACTTCAGTTATTTAAAACTTTTCATTATCTACCACTACTAAACCACCTTTTTTTTCTTTTCCACTGAGACACAGTTTTTCTACTCAGCTGGTTCTGAATACTTGGTCTCCCAAGTATTGCAATTAGAGGTTTGTATCACCACACGTGTGGCCTCTGGATATGTCTTATTTTGACTTGGCTTCTGACCTATGATTAGAAGCCCATATTAGTAACATTTCTCATTGTTATGGTAAAATACTTGTCAAAGCAATATAAGGAAATAAGAGTTTAGAAGATGCCATGGCAGAAACATGGAATAACATTGCACCTGAAGTAAGAAAACAGGGGGAAAAATGCCAACTTCTCACTTTTCCATATTTATTAAGTCTGAAGCCACCGTTCATGGAATGGTGCTACCACATTTATATGGAATTTTACTACTTTTACTTTTACTACTAATTAAATCTGTTTGAAACATCCTTATAAACAAATGGCAATTCCTAATCCAGTAAACATTGAAAATCGACACTTACAAATCCACTTCTTATCTTGACACCCAACCCTTCACTTTAAACTATAACATTAAATGTGTAATCCTCCAGCAGATGCTGGCAAGGATGTGGAAAAAGAGGAACACTCCTCCATTGTTGGTGGGATTGCAAGCTGGTACAACCTCTCTAGAAATCAGTCTGTTGGTTCCTCAGAAAATTGGACATAGTACTACCAGAGGATCCAGCAATACCTCTCCTGGGCATATATCCAGAAGATGTCCCAACTGGTAATAAGGACACATGCTACACTATGTTCATAGCTGCCTTATTTATAATAGCCAGAAGCTGGAAAGGACCCAGATGTCCTTCCTCAGAGGAATGGATACAGAAAATGTGGTACATTTACACAATGGAGTACTACTCAGCTATTAAAAGCAATGAATTTATGAAATTCTTAGGCAAATGGACAGATCTGGAGGATATCATCCTGAGTGAGGTAACCCAATCACAAAAGAAGTCACTAGATATGCACTCACTTATAAGCGGATATTAACCCAGAAACTTAGAATACCCAAGATACAATTTGCGAAACAAATGAAACTCAAGAAGAAGGAATACCAATGTGTGGATACTTAGTCCCTCCTTAGAATGGGGAGCAAAATACCCATGTAAGGAGTAACAGAGACAAAAGTTTGGGGATGAGATGGAAGGAAGAACCATGTAGAGACTGCCCCATTAGGGTATCCATACCATAATCAACCACCAAACGCAGACACAATTGCATATGCCAGTAAGATTTTGCCGACAGGACCCTGATATAGCTGACTCCATGAGGCTGTTCCAGTGCCTGGCAAATACAGAAGTGGATGTTCACAGTTATCTATTGGATGGAACACAGGGCCCCTAATGAAGGAGCTAGAGAAAGTACCCAAGGAGCTGAAGGAGTCTGTAACCCTGTAGTAGGAACAGCAATTTGAACTGACCAGTATCCGCTGAGTTCATGTCTCTAGCTGCATATGAAGCAGAAGATGGCCTAATAGGCCATCACTGGGAGGAGAGGCCCTTGGTCATGCAAAGATTATATGCCCCAATACAGGGAATACCAGGGCCAGGAAGCAGGAGTGGGTGGGTTGGAGAGCAGGGTGGGGGGGGAGGGTATAAGGGACTTTTGGGATTTCATTTGAATTGTAAATTAAGAAAATATCTAATTAAAAAATTGTTAAAAAATGTGTGGTCCTCAGCTCATGAATAAATTAATTTGATATAATGCAAATTAATTTAGTTAGTTTGCAAGAATGTCTTTACAGTTTTAACTCTATTTCAAAATTCAAAGTACAGTTTCCACCCTGAAATTCAGACAATCTCTCAATAGTCACCCTGCATTTAAATACCACCTGCACCACCAGCACCAGCACCAGCACCACCACCACCACCACCACCACCACCACCAAAAATAACTGAAAGGATTCTCCCTTTCTCTCTGGTGTCAGCCATCAGGTTAGCTAGAAGAGTGCATATAAATCTATCAAGTATCTGTGAAGCAAGAATCAGATCCACGTGGTATGCTTTCTTCTGAGAGTCTGCTGTTGGCAGTGACCAGCTCTCTGTGCGGTGTATCATATCAGCTAGTATGATAAAGCACGAAGGCTGAGATACAATTCAAGGAAAGTTGTGTCATATACAGGAGTCATGTCTACTACAGAAGTTGCAGATAACTAGTTCCTAAGGGTGTAATTTATAGTAAGCTTATTCATTACTGTGTTAAACAGTTGAAGTTTACTCAAAGCCTTTAGTTTGACGTTGAGGCGCTTGGTTACTACTTTGGGGCTTTGAGAGTGCTGAATTCTTACTTGGCTGGTGAAAATTATACGTATACATTCTTGGAAGTTTTTCTCGTTGATATATTCTATAAAGCTATCAGAAGAAATTCGGATACAAAAGGGATCATCAAACCATAGCCCAGGGGAGATATGCAGGCTGATATATGCCTGAGCAAAAGCTCAGAGATGATGAAATTTCCCTTGGACAAACTTCCCTTAAGGTTGTAAACTATGATGGATTCTGAAGGTGGGGTTCAGTTAATGCCAACTACATGAACTTACAGAAAGTTTTGATCAAGATGTTAGTTTGTGACAATCAAGTATCCTGAAGCCATATAATGAGTATGGATGACTATTTATACGTCAGTCTTAGACATGTCAACTCATTTTGGGTCAGTTTATGCTATTCATTCCCATAAAATTAAGGAAATTTAGTTAATGGCATTATGATTTCATTTTTGCAATCTAACCTTGAGTAATGCCTGCAGTTACTCTTCTTCCTGGTAAATTACCTTAGAATACAATGCCATTCCATAAAGGCCATACTATTGTTTGTGTCATGTCTTGGTAAAGTAATGTTTCCCATAGTGACTTTGAGTACAGAAGCAATATAAGACAAATTGCCCTTTTTACCTTATCACAGATCTAAGTTTGCTCTCTTAAGAACAGATGGCTAGATTACAAAAATCTTATTGATATTTTCCTTCAACTGATTTCCTCTTTGGATTTTAAAATGACAGTTTTATTGATTTCCTAAAAATACTCATAGAAGACTCAGAAATTCTTTTCTGTTCATCAAAACAGATCATGCTGTGTCTAGAATGTATTTTACTAAAGTAATGCATCTTTGCAAAATCAGGGATGACAAAAACAATACCATGGTGCATATGCCAATACACAGTGGCACATGGTTATCATTCTCCTTTCAAACGTGGCCAGTGATACAACTGCCAGGAAAGAAAGGACTGAACCATGACTGAGGCTCCATAGGGAAAACACCAAATTCTGAAGCACGGGTCCAATATCTGGGCCTTGGAGTAGCATCATATAGGCTCAAATGAGCTTCAAAAGCTTTGTCTCTTTACCCTGCCACCTTTAGTAGATGTGGCTTCTTTATTTTTTTTTTATTTTTTTTTTTTTT
>NC_034591.1:2732368-2737727 GCF_900095145.1 Mus pahari
CTTTGGTGATCAACAGCAGTATGGAAATGTAAGCCTAATAAACCCTTTCCTCCCCAACTTGCTTCTTGGTCATGATGTTTGTGCAGGAATAGAAACCCTGACTAAGACAGCCAGCATTAAAAGATCCAGTAGTTTAAAAAACAAACAAACAAACAAAAAAGATAAAAATTTAATAGCACATAAAGTTAGGAGGGAAATGTGGTGGTGGGGCGGATAAGGGAGGAAATATATAGGAGAGAATGAGATATAGATTTGACCAAAAATATTGTATATAAATTCTCAATAAAAGTAATAATTATCAAAAATAAATAATAAAAAGGTAAAAAAGACATTGGTCTTTTATCTTGTTTTACTTTTATCTATTACAATGCACAGAATTCTTGGACAAATGCCCTCTGTTTCTGTGGAATTAAATACTACTAGGATTTTGATTTGTCTGAAACTCAAGGTCATCGAGTGACCTCCAGTATTTTCACAATGCTACCTGAGCAAATGAAGGCCCCTTTTGTCCTTTATCGACCATCCACTCTCTTTCTTTTATTCATGGTGAGCTTGGGACAGAGAATAGAGAAGAAAATTCTGGATGAAAGTGAGTGCTAGGTGTATGTTCTCATTTAAGGCAATTTCCACCTTCTTGAGATTGTCCGTCCTCTATCCCCTGTGAGGCTGTTGTCTTTCATCAATATTTATCGATAGCCCGATCACTCTGACACTCACAATCTGTTTCTTAGACCAGGATCCTTTCATCTAAACTCAATTTTCTTCCTCCTACATTGATTCCAACCCTGTCTGCTTTGCTCACCATGCCCAAGTTATTTTTTTATAGTGAATTAATCAATACATGTCACTCCATTAATTAAAACCCTTGGCTGATTTGTACTTTCTTATAATACAGATGGTGTAAACTCCCTGTGTTGAATTACTTCACAGTTTGTTTGCTACTATCCATCCACCTTTTGCATTTCCTCTCATACACTCCTGGTAGCCTGCCTTACACTAGATGCTATAAGCAATAGTTATTAGTTTTGTAATATCCTGTCATATGTTGTCTTCCATATCTCTGTATTCATGAGTTATCACTAAAGGCACAGCCTAGTTGACTAAGTTTGAAACCTAATCTTGGTAAATGTAAATATGTCATAGTGTCCATATTATTTATCCACTCTATGGCTCAGTTGATTTTCATGTGAATATGGATATTTGCCATGAAGAATTTGTAATTCACATGTTTATTTTGAGGATAATAGTAAGTGATAGTAAGTGTGTCTGAAGCATAGGAGTTGCAATATACTTATGATCCACCACTATCACTCTAAATGCTTTGCTTTCTGGGCTAACAGAATGAGCTTCTATACATTCTCAAAGACAGGTTTAATATGATCCACTGTGTAGAGTCTTTGCTCACATCCCCACAAGCCTTTACCAGTACATGCATTTCCACTGTAACTTTATTGAAACATATATCATTCTTTATAATGTTACTTCCTCCCCTCTATTACTCTGAGTTTATTTTGAAAAAGAATAGTCCTTTATGAATTTTGTTTTATACATAGTAGATACTTAATTTGTTGAATGAATGAATGAGTCAATTATGAAATATTGAGACTTATATGATCTGTGAAAAGGCTCTTACCATAGAAGGCTTCAAGTGCATACAAAACAAGAGGTGCTGATACAAGAAATTGTCACACACTTCAAATGAAGCTCCACACACTACTTCTTGATTTTTGACAGTGAATATTTTTGGGGTGTGTGTGTGTGTGTGTGTGTGTGTGTGTTTACATAAGGATACCTGAGGACAACCCCAGGTATTATTCCTCAAGAGCATGTCTATTTGTTGTTTTTTTAATTTTTTATTTATTTATTGAGATTATGCTATAATTATCTCATTTCTCCCTTCTGTTCCCTTCTCTCTCTTCAATTTAATATACCGCTCCTGCTCTCTTTCAAATTCATGACTTCTTTTCATTAATTGTTGTTGTATGTATGTATGTATGTTAAAACACTGGTCTAGAATTCTGGAGTTTATCATGTAGCAAAGAGGCTAGGCTGACTGGCCAACAAACCCAGGGAATCTACTTGTCGCTACCTCCACAACACCAATATGACCAGCCCACAAATCAACCCTAGCTTTTTACATGAGTTCATGGGATGAGCTCAGACCTTATGCTTACAAGGTTCACTTTTACCAAGTGAGCTATCTTCTCTGCCCCTTTATAGAGCATTTAAAGCAAATACCAGATATCACACTCTTAATTCATAAACGAATCACTATATATTCTTTTAAATAGCATTATTTTAAACACAATGATAGTGAATAAATTTTCCACCTATTATTGAAGAGACATTAGGTTTTAAAAGGTTTTCAATTATTTGTTATTGTATAATTTATATTAATGTCCTCACAGCACAGCTCATATATTGTCCCAAACTCCTAGGATTAAATAACATATCTTCTTTTACCATTTGTTGTTATATAAGTTAGACCATTTGTAACAAAATTTCCTATAATTAAGGAATTAGATGATTTGAATTTTATGTTATTTTTAAAAAGTCTTCACTTTTCCTCTTTTGTTAAAGTTTTCTTTAGAGGGTTAGTTAAACTTAACCTTCTTTTCCCATGGCAAACTACAGATTCTAGTTAACTTCTAACTAAATTGCTTAAGTAGGATTGCAATTTGTTATTGTGTGTTTGATACGATTTATTAATGAAGTTTGAAGAAGTTAAACCACATTCATTAATTTTTAAACCTTTCCAAAAGCCTATAGTATAGTGTTTTTAAGATACACCACTAATCATTGTCTTGAATCATTCTTTCACCAGGAGTTACAAAATGGTAATTTTTCTCATTCCACTTACGTTTCATTAATCTATTATTTATTCACTTTACATTAGTCTCCCCTCCCTCCTCTCCTCCCTGTTCCACCCTCCCGACCCCCTTCTTCCATTATCCCTCCCTCTCTCCTCAAAAAAAACAAAAAACAAAAAACAAAAAACAAAAACAAAAACAAAAATCAAAACAAAACAGGAGAGAAACCCCTCTGCCCCCGTATCAACCTGCCATGATCCATCACATCTCACCAGGATTGAGTGAATCCAGTCGCACCGAGGCCAGACAAGGCTCGGTCGGCTAGGGGAAATGGATCCTAAGGCAGGCAATAGAGTCCCAGTGAACTCAGAGGCAGCCCTATCTCCAGTTGTTGGGGACGCACATCTGCTACCTATGTGTAGGGAGCCTAAGTCCAGTCCATGCAAGCTCTTTGGTTGGTGGTTCCGCCTCTGTGAGCCCACGTGGGCCCTGGTTAGTTGGCTCTGCAGATCTTCTCACGTGTCCTTGATCATTCTGGCTCCCCCAGTCCTTTCTCCATTCTTCCACAAGTTCCCCTGAACTCTGCCTAATGTTTGGCTGCGGGTCTCTGCATGTGCTTTTATCAGTGGCTGGATGAAACCTTTCAGGTGATAGTCATACTAGACTCCTGTCTGCAAGCATAGCAGAGTACCATCAGTAGTGTCAGGCTTGCCCAGGCTGGACTTGAACTCGAGATCCTTCTGCCTCTGCCTCCTTCAGCAAATCCCACCAGCATGCGCCACCACAGCCACTTATATAGCAGAGGATGGCCTTGTTGGGCATCAATGGGAGGAGAGGTTCTTGGTCCTGTGTGAAGGCTTGATAGATACCCCAGTGTAAGGGAATTCGAGGGCAGGGAGGCAGGAGTGGGTGGGTGGGAACACCATCATAGAAGCAGGGAAAGGAGGGGATGAGATAGGGAGCCTGGGGGTGGGTAACCAGGAAAGGGGACAACACTTGAAATGCAAATAAAGAAAATATCTGATAAAAAAAAAAAAGATAAAAAGAAAAAAATAGTGTCAGAGTTGTTCTTTTCTGTGGGATGGGTCTCAAGTTGGGCCAGGCGTTGGTTGGCCATTTTTTTCAGTTTCTGGTCCATCTTTGTCCTTGCATATTTTGTAGGTAGGGCAAATTTGAAGTCAAAGGTTTTGTGGATAGTTTGGTGTCCCGCTCCCTCCACTGAAAGTCCTGCCTGGCTACGGGAGATGACAACTTCAGACTCCATACTCCTAGCTGCTAGGAGTCTCAGCTAGGGTCATCTCCATATCCTCCCAGGAGCCTCCCCCATCCTGTGTCTCTGGCTTGTCCAGGAGATGTTCTGCTTTCCCTTCTTTCTCTCAGCCATCTCACCGCCCACCACTGCCCTCCCCACATCTGATCCCCCACCTCTGTCCCCTCCCTACTCTCTCCTACCCAGTTCCCTCTCTCCAGTCCCATCTCATGTATATTTTATGTTCCAAATTGAATGAGAGTCAAGTATCCTCCCTTGTGCCTGCCATGTTACTTAGCTCCTCCAGGTCTGTGGATTATAGTATGGCTACCCTGTACTTCATGGCTAATTTCCTGTTTTAATACTGACTAATATTCCATTGTATACATTGATCACATTTTCTCTATCCATTCTTTGATTGAGGGATATTTTAGTTGTTTCCAGTTTCTGGCTGTTATGAATAAAGCTGCTATTAACATAGTGGAGCAAGTGTCCTTGTGGTATGGTGGAACATCTTTTGGTTATATACCCAGGAGTGGTATAGCTGGGGCTTGAGGAATAGTTTTTTTCTCATTCCAATTTTTTGGGCACATATTAACTGTGATTTTTTATGAAGAGCCTTTTAAGTATTTAGTTATCACTGGGAACACTTTATAAAAGAAAAGATAAACAGTTCATTTTTCCCTTTGTAAATGTTCAGTGTACCGGCTTGGTATATGTGGGCTCTCTGTACATACAACAGCCATCAGTGTGTCAATCCAGGAGATAAAATGTATAAGAAAATTCAGTTTTACATGACTTAGTAGCTGGTATTGGTTCAAACTTTAAGAGTCTGACACTGAGTAGTTTATTTTAGTTTATAGTAAACATAGCAGAATTTGGAAAAAATGTTTCTTTATGATAGTTAACTTAATTTCTCATATATACAGTTACACACAGCTCAAAATGTGATTTCATCGAAACTCTTGCAAAATACAAGTGATAAAGATGGGTCCTACAGATTTACTGAGAAGGCAGGCTCGAGGTAAGCAATGCTCATCATAAGGGGAGCCAGTGTGGCTGAGTCATGCAGATAGTAGAATGGTCACTGAGCTATTAGCCACATTTATTCCCAATCTTTTCCACAGAAAATAGATTTCTGTATTGCTGCCTTTGAGGTGTCTGCCTTTTTGTTTAGAATTCCTGGTGTCCCTAGTGCTAATCTGTGAACATCAGAACCTCATGCTTCCTAATTGGTGCTCTGACATTTTTTTTTTGTTTTTTCTTTTTTATTATTATTTTCTTTATTTACATTTCAAAT
>NC_034591.1:2737738-2769157 GCF_900095145.1 Mus pahari
AAAGATGGCTCCCCTTCCGGTTCCGACATTATTTTAAGATGATTACTTTGATCAATAGTTGGACATGTTTTGCTCAGTTGCAATAAGTATGCTTTCTGATATCCACAAATGTCCAGGTTTGGTTTGCTGAGCCATTCAGCCTCATGCTTTGAGATGTCTTATCCGAACTCCTTGCTCTCAGATACAGCACGACAACAGGATTATCATTTCCGTTTCTTGCCCTGAATCTAGAGCCATTCATCCCTGTAAGATGCTCCGTTTTTCCAAGAGATGAGAATCGGGATTTGAGAGATTGGATAGAGTCGCTTCTGACTCCAGTTGGTGGACTGAGTAGGAACTACACATTTTATTAAAAGAGAAACTACATCATCAGTTCATGATAACATTTCAAATAGAAAAATTCCAGTTTCTATTTAGCTGTTTTGATGTGTTATAACTCTTTCTTGAAAACTTTGTTTCTTATATTAATACCAACACATGTGAATTAATTTACTTTTTTATAACTGCTTCACAGTAAAATGGCTCAATTTTAATATTAATAAAAAAATCACAAGTAGATAATGGTTAAAGTAGAAAAACAAAGAATTTTTAAAACAAAGTTAAAGAAATCTCAGTATAGAACTGGCTTTAGTTCTAAAATGACATGGAGAAATTGGATTTATATCAAAGAACAAATATTGGTGTATATTTGTGTGTTTTTGTTAGAAGAAAATTTTCTATTATGTACTTTTTAAAAAATTAAACATTTATTTTAAGATAACTGTCTATTAAGCAACAATTTTAAGAAACACGACAGAGACTTAGTATGTAGTATTTTTAGTTATTTTTTTGTGCTCTTTTAAAATAGTTTTATTATTTTTCTGACCATTTGTGTGTGTGTGTGTGTGTGTGTGTGTATGTGAATGAGCCTTAGGAGTTCATTTCCTGGAGCTGAAGTTACTTGAGGCCACGAAGCCCTTGATGTGGGTCCTGGGAACTGAACTTGGGTCCTCTTTAAGAACAATATTTGTAGCCGGGCGTGGTGGCGCACACCTTTAATCCTAGCACTTGGGAGGCAGAGGCAGGAGGATTTCTGAGTTCTAGGCCAGCCTGGTCTACAGAGTGTACAAAGTGAGTTCCAGGATAGCCAGGGCTACCCTGTCTTGAAAAATCAAAAAAAAAAAAAAAAACCAACAAAACAAAACAAAACAAAAACAACAACAACAAAAAAGAACAATACTTGTTCATAACTGCTGAGCCATCTCTCCAGTTCTACTCATACAATCTTCAGTCATTTTCTTCCAACGTCTAGTAAAAGCAAGGGTAAAACATGATACTGTTTGAGTCAGAATGTTTCTTGCTACATTAGGATATCTCTGACACCCTTGTATAGTCACGTTCATTTACTCCCTGTCTCATACCCTTTTCTTTCCTTCAGTGTGTAATTATTCCATAATTTATGCATTGCTGAACCATATTATCCTCATCAGTAGTTAAAGGAATAGTACTCAATTCTGCTAATGCTGCTATTATATATCCAAACTAGAAATATACAAAACCCGCAGAGAACAGTAGATGAATTTCTCTGAAGAACTGTTCATTTTAAAATGATGAGTGTGGGCTGGTGAGATGGCTCAGCGGTTAAGATCACCGACTGATCTTCTGAAGGTCCTGAGTTCAAATCCCAGCAACCACATGGTGGCTCACAACCATCCATAAGAAAATTCTGATGCCCTTTTCTGGAGTGTCTGAAGACAGCTACAGTGTAAACACATATAATAAATAAATAAATAAATAAATAAAATCTTTAAAAAAAAATAAATAAAATGATGAGTGTTCTGTGTTCTAAGAGACATTGTCCGATGAGCAGAGATGAAGATTAGGCTTACTTCTTACATTTCACTGTGGTCTGTTGAGAAAAAAAAATATGAGAGACATTTAGCTCTTTCTCTGTACTGGATGCTTTCTGAGAGCCATCTCGCTTGCTCTCTTTCACTAGAATCTAAACCCTCCTTCTCTTTGACATTGGAGAGTTTTCACACTGCTAGAGGAGTGTTCTATTTTGAGTTACTTGTGTTCCGTTTGGAGCTTTAGGTACTTTGATACTGTAGAGGGTCCTGCCTACCTCACTACCCACAGACCTCACCCAACATTCTTGTCCCCATCTATACCTATGAAACTGCTCAGCAGTGCTGACTGAAGCTTAGCTTTTGAATCCCAACCTTTTCAAGAAGACATGCTTCTTAGAAATTGCTGGAGTTTTGCTTTTCTGAACCCTCTAGATTCTCCTTTGCTTTATCTTTACTTGTTCCTGTACATTTGTGATGCCTCCTAAGCTCTTGCTGCTGTCTGTGGTTCCGATCCACTTGTTCTTCCTCTGTGACACCATCCGTGCTAATTTATCAGTCTGTGCTGTAATTTGTTCCACTGCAGTGTAATGGACATACCCTGAACTTGCTGTCTTGAAATGATGCTCATTGTCTCGCTAAGTTGTGTAATTGTGCATCAAGTGACCACGGTGACTTGTTTCTGTTTTATAATGTCACAACTTGTGATGAAATAACATGAACTACTGACAAATGAAGCATCTGAGATGTAAAGTAAGAATCTTTGAATTAAAAAAAAAAAATCTCTGCATGGCTAACTTAGTCTTCTGTAGTGGCTAACAGTGAGTGAGTGAGTTCTTAGACAATTTCTGAGTCACGAAGTCATGAAGATGATAACAGCCAGTTCCCTCAGATAGGGCCAGGAAAGGCTTGGCATAGCATCCCTTATGCTGACCATATTATTTAAAACATTAATAGGCCATTCAGTCACAATGGTGAGGCAAATCGACTGAAACACTACACAGAAGGAAGTGTGTCGCTGCTTTTAACCTACCACAATTTGCTAATAATTCTGGCAGCTTTCTAGAAATGAAAGCCTTATTAGATATAATCCATATATCATAAAATTCATTAAAAAAATACATGTATTGTTTTGCAGTGTATAAACCAAGTCTGGAAAATTTTCACATTTCATCATCATAAAAATAAAACCTATCACTCCTTAGAGAGACCGCCCTTTTCTTTTAGCTTTCTATGGCACTGGGACAATCAAACAGAACCTCAGTGCCATCATCTTCTTCAAACTTGAAATTTCTAAAAAACAAAATAATTCTGATTATAGAATATACCTTATTATTATAAAACAGAAACATTATTTGTACATAATTTAATGGATCGACAGAGACGTTAATATTTGAAATAATGAATCAAGCTTTTTAACACCCTTATCACCTCAAATACTGAATTTTGAGATGAAGAGTTCGGAAAATTATTCTCCTCTGTTGTCACTCTGTTGAGTGTTACAGGCTTCAAAGAAAGTCTTACTCCCATATAATGAAGGCTTTGCACTTATTTATTGGGAATAAAGGCAAAAATCCAACTTTGAAAATATATCAGTATCTTTCCTGTAATCTACTAGATGTTACGGGGAAGGGATAAAAATTAAAATAGTTTAAGAAACTGAAAATCCAGGAGCAACATCTTCTGTATATTTTCTACTAATGGTACCAGTCTCCCAGTATGAGAGTTCAAATACATATTTAAAATCTAATATATTCCCTACACATAGACGGAGTGAATTCTGAATTTCTTCAGTCAAGTTCATGCTCATTAGTACAGTTCTGATTTTCTGCTTTGGACCAGTGCCACATTCTGGAGAAGAGAGGTGGATTTGCAAAGCACAGCTGAGCAGTGGCTCCTTGGTAATAACGGCATCCTGCAGTGATACAGTTCCTACCCTGCTTTCTCTCTGTACCTGCTCCAGCTTCCTGGTCCAGGCCTCTGTAGGCAGGTTGCCCGCCTCAGATGAGAAATAGACCACACCAACTGCCTTGTGCACCCACACATAATTTCTAGGATAGGCAGTGTGCTTTGTTGTTGTTTTATTCTTTGTTTTTCTTCATTGAAAATAATTTTTCTCACATAATACATTCTGATTACCATTTCTTCCATCTTCCCAGTTCTATTCCTCCCAGTTCCTTCCCCCTACCCTCCCATACTGACCCACACTGTTTGTCTCTCAGGTTTTGAAGGGATAACAATAAAATAAAATAAATAAAACAAAAACTAACATGCTGGAATAGAACAAAACAAACAAGAAAAGGAGCCCCCCCCCAAAAGGCAAAAGAAGCTGATATAGACGCAGAGACACTCATACACACAGTCAAGAATCCCATAAAAACTCTATACTGTATGCCATAGTTTATACCCGAAGGACCTGTAAGATAAAATGAGAAAAAAAAATATAAATAAGGCAAATTAAAAAAAAAAATCAAACCCTTTGCCTTGACTTTATGGGACAAGGAACCTCCAAAGCTGCCCTTGAGTTTGTTTTCTATTGGCCACGTACTGCTGGGAATGTAGCCTACTCTTAAGAGTAATTCGTTTCCCTATTGAGACTCCCTTGAAAAAAGCCTAATTTTCATTTGCAAATGGTTATAATTGGACCTAGCTTCTAGCTTAGGGATGGGTCATGTGTTCACTTCTGTTTTCAGCTTTAAGACCCTGTCTGGTGCAGGCCCACGCTGGCCTTGTGTATGCTGTTCCAGTCTCAGTGAGATCACAGATGCGTGGATCCTGATTTTTTTTTTTTTTTTTTTTTTAGAGGGCCTTGTTTTCCTGATGTCCTCCAGTACCTTGGCCTCCTTCTGACTTCTCTTCAACAGAGAATTCTGATCATTCACTGAGGGAAGGTATTTGATGGAGCTATCCCAGGGCTGAGTGTTCCAAGGACACAGCCCCCCTCTCTTTCCACATTCCTAGACTGAGGTTCTTTGTATTTGTTCCAATCTGCCACAGGAGAAAGCATCTCTGATGATGACTGAGAAAGGCATTGATCTATAAGTATAGTCAAATGTCATCAGGAGTTATTTTATTGCTATGTTCTTTTAGTGGAAGAGTAACATTTGCTTTTCCTCTAATTTCAGTGTAGTCTCAGGATGTTGGTCACTCAAGCAGTATAGGGTAGGAGTTCCGTCTGGTGGAATGGGTCTTAACCTAAATCAGATGTTGGTTGGTTACTCCTACAAGCTTTATGCCACCATTGCCCTAGCATATCTTGTAGGCAGCACACCATTGTAGATTGAAGAGTTTGTAGCTAATTTGGTTCTTACATTTCTCTTTTGGTAGTTTGCAGAGTACGTTCCTGTACGAAAGACACTAGCACATAGAGGTGAAATCTCAATGTAGGCACCAGCTCAGCTTCTCCATGTTCTAAGAATTGTGTAGGTGTTGTCTTCTGCCATACGTTTGTGAAGAGCAACCTACAGTTTTGTCAATCTGCACTGTTTGGGGGTTTCTAGGGAACCCCTTTGGTGAATAACTCAATTAGATGTAACCCAATCCCAGTACTGGAAGCTTTATTTTCTGGAAAAAAAAAGATGTCTAGATGGAATCCTATCTTCCATGATTTCATATTATATTTTAACGTAAAATTAAGGAATTCCCTTCTTGATCCCTGTCTTGTCTCTTCTCTATTTGATCTTCCCATTCCAGTATCATGCCTCCATCCATCCATCCATGACTATCTGTTCTGTTTTTCTTACCAGGGGAGATCTCTCTGTTTTCATCTCTAATCTCTACAGTTCTACAGATTGTAGCTGGTTTATCATTGACTTAGTAAGCAGTGTGTTTTTAAAGGAATGATTAAAAGGACTTTCCTTTTATTGCAGACAGGAAATGGCAGAAATCACTTTGCTCTTAATTAGAATTGGAGCATGTTTGGAGGTTGACTTTTATTGTAGGTTTCTTAAATTATCTTTTGTTCAGTAAAATTATAAAAACGTATTAAAAATTATTAAAGAAATCATTAATAAAACCCGTGTCCTCATATCACCATTCATCTCCCCAACCTTTATGTTCCATTATTCTACAGGGAAATGGAACTTTGAGCTCAGTTCTCCATACTGTCTTCTTTTTTTACCTTGTAAAATTGAGGAATACTGCTTCTTCTCAGAGGTTATTTTCAGCCACTATGATGTAAAGTTTGCATCCTTAGTAAACTTAGAGTCCAGGTTGGTGCTAATTTATGGGCAACTATTACTTGTGGTTCAATCCCTGAAGTAAAGAATCCTGGGTTGAAGTTTGGATTTCATAACCTGTTCAAGGTGTGCTTTCTACATAGTACTCAGCAACAGTGGATATGCTGCGGCTTGTTTATGAACTAAAGAGGAGGACTCCATGCATTCCCCATAGGGTCATCCTGAGAATTGCAGAATGCAGCATGTGCAGAAGTTGTAGCTAAGTGCTAGAAAGTACTAAGAACTTAACAAACATTAGCTATACTATCAATGGCTTGGGTTGTTCTTTGTATTAACGAAGAGTATAGGGGATGCGGTGGTTACTGCCTTTAACTTCAGCACGTGGGAAGCAGACCAGACAAATCTCAGAGTTCAAGGCCAGCCTAAGGGCACAAAGAAACTCTGTCTTGAAAAATTGGGGGTGGGGGTGGGGAGAATAGGAATGATAAAGAGCCTGAAGAGATGGTCCAGTAGTTAAGAGCATTTCCTGCCATTGCAGAGAATGCTGGTTCACTTCTCAGCGCTGCTTCATGGCTTACAAACATCTGTAACTCCAGTTTTAGGGAATATGATGCCCTCTTGTGACTGTATGGACACTTGGTGTGTATGTGGTGTACTTTACACATTCAAACAGTCACATATACACATAAAATAAAAATAAATAAAATTTAAAAAGGAAAGTCTAGCTAAATGAGAAATTGTTTTAAAGTAGAGTAAATAGTATTTGCTAATTTTAGCATGCATTGATTGAAATTACTACCAACTTTTCATTTTATTCCATAGATGCCTCAGGAAAATTGAGGGGATATATCTAGTCTGGTTTTTCTTCTTTTTCATACATAAGTTTGGCTTTCTTTTTCACATTAAAAGCTTATGCTCAGGGATAGTAAAATATCTGCAGGTGGAAAAGGATTATCCTTCTTTCTGTCAACCTGTTTAGGAAGGATTATTCTGTGGGGGACCTGGAGCTTGAGGATGCATTGGAATGTAGGATAATACACTTGCTCTGTCATTATGCAAGGTTCCAGTAGAGCTTTGGCCACTGAACCTGTGACCATCTGAACATTTGGCTCAGCTAGAACAGGAGGCCCTATCACTGTAATTATGTTACTCCAAGTGTTGCCATTTGGTCTCCTGACTTTGCTGAGACACCTTGTGGTCACTCCATGTTCTGACTTCATTACTGTGGGTAACTTCGTCTGTTTTATACTTCCGACTTACATTTGTTTTTTTTTTCAAAACAACATACTGCCTTAACTCAGTTTTAACCCATGTTTTTTGTACTGATTTTATCACTAGGTGAGGCTGACCTATCCATATATAAAAAGAAAAGCTAGATCTGAAAAGCTAGATCTTTTTACTTTTGTTTCTATTTACCATGCAAAGTATGTATTTCCAGGGACACTGTGTTTGGGCAGGTTATTCTCTTACAAATGTTCAGGTCTTTGTCATAAGCCATTGCCTGAGTTAAGAGCACCTCTTAAGTATGTGTGAAAATGTTTGGAACTCTAATCCTCCCTATATGTTTTTTCCACGTGCAGCCTGAGTGTTCAGTGGAGTTAAAGGTTTGCTCTGGGTTCAAAGGAGGGTCTTTGTCTCTTTGTGTCCTGATGCTCTCTCTGTGTCCTGAGTTCTGACACAATGAAGTTTTTGTTATTGTTTTTATTAGCCTGTTGTAACTGGCTTCATTAGCTCATTCTGTTGATCCTTTGGTGCTAAAGAACATGTAGTGTCTTGTCTCTTGACTGGCACAAGACTTCCTAGCCACTGTCTTGTTCCTAGCCCTTAGCTCTGTCAAATAAAATGATTGTCACTAAGGACTATAATTTCCTTTTGCTCTGAAGTCTGCCGAGCTAGTAACACTCAGTTATGTACAGCCCATTAATTACCTCGCACAACCCTCCTTAGGTGTATGAGGACGGTCCTGCCATAGCTGTGCTAAATAGCCAGACTTGATGACCCTTGTCTTTTCTCGATCCTCTTCACCACAGATTTCCCTCTGAAATACCTTCCCCTAGATTGTAAGGCTTTCCTCAAAGTGTCAAAGTATAAGTGGGGGCAAAGATTTTGAGAATGATAAGGGACATGGGATAGGTTTTTTTTTTTTTTCAACTTCTTAATGAAAGTCTATTTCCCAGTCTTACATAAGAGGCAGAAACCCGAGTTTGGAATTTCCTGTGAGCACACTCTTCTACCCAATACTGTTTACTGTAGTCCTCTCCTCTTACCTATCTTGCATTTGTTATTTCCTGAAGTCTTTCTCTTGTATAGTTTCTTTCTAAAGCACTATTAGTCTCACAAATCTAGGGAATACCATTGCCTACCATTGTATTCCATTCAACATCCCAGACTCTTACCTAGACATTTAAATTAATTATTTAATTCTTTGAGTTTATGTATATGGGTGCTTTGTTTGCATGTATGTCTGTATACCATGTATGTACCTGTTGCCTGAGGAGACCAGAAGAGGGCATTATCTCACTTGGAACTAGAATTCCAGATGCTTATGAGCTTCCATGTGGGTGTTGAGACTCAAACCTGGACTTTCTGGGGGACCATCAGGTGTTTTTAACCCATGAACTCTCTATCCATTCCCCTTTCTTCACCTTTTATCCTCCAATTTTATAGATCATATTTCTGCTACTTACTCATTTGTAATCTAGATTTGTCATTGTTACTTAAGTATATTCTTCTACATTTTTCCAGCCTCCCATTTTCCAAATAGTGCTTCCTGTCATTCTAGCTGATTCATGTGAACACTTCAGAACCAAAAAGATCTCTTGACTCCTGAGTTTAAATCATCTACCTTTTCCTTCTCCTTTACCTGCACATGCTTTGATATTGTTACTATTCAGTGAAATATGCAAGGTTCATCTTGTACTCACACCTTTGTTATAAAACCACAATTTTATTCTCTCTCTCTGATTTTCTTAAATTGTCTAGAAACCCAAATCACAACGTAATTAAATCTGCATGTCTGTGTACTCCATGTATATGCATAGTAAGATGGTCACGGCTGGAAAAATGCTGACTGCTGACTGCATGAGCTTTAAATTTGTGACAGGTAATCTCAAGTGTGACCCATATTACATTTACTTACGTTATTGAATCTTTGGATAAACTTTCAGATCTTTTCCTGTAATCAAAAACTTCTATCACCTTCTATTTTATCTTCATTCTCTGTTGCTTACGTAAAGTGAAAGGAATCATGCAAGCATTCATTTACCTGTGTACTTGGCATTAAATCTCTACCTCCTTGAGTAAACAAGAGCACATAAATATCCACACTGTATTCATTACTTTACCTAACTTATCTAAACTCTTTGGAAAAGACACCCCTCTACTTGTACATAGGTATTATTTTCTGTCCCATTTTCTTCACTTTTCCAATTCTATCAGTTCTTCCTCAACATTAAAATATTTTTATCAGTTATTTTATTTATTTAAATTTCAAATGTTATTCCCCTTCCTGTTTTACCCTCCACAAATTCCTTATTCCATCCCCCTCCTCCCTGCTTCTACGAGGGTGCTCCTCACCCACCTGCCCACTCCTGCCTCACTGCCTAGCATTCCCCTATGCTGGGGAATTGAGCCTTCACAGGACCAAGGGCCTCTCCTCCCATAGATATCTGACAAGGCCATCCTCTGCTACACATGAAGCTGGAGCCATGGTCCTTCCATGTGCACTCTTTGGTTGGTGGTTTAGTCACTGGGAGATTTGGTTGGTTGCTATTGTTGTTCTTTTGTTAACAAACCAAACTATATTTACTTCCTTCCTTCTTACTTTTTCTTCCTTCCTTTCTCCCTTATTTTATAGCAAAACCTTTCAGAAGCATTTGGTTGTAGGTTGGACTCGCATCCTTTTCTTTCAGGACAAAAACTACTATAGTCAGGCTTTAAGAATACTTCTGGGTTTCTGGGAGAAGCTGATGGTTGAAAAATAATGTCCAAGTTGATTAATCCAATAACTGTTTTCGTTCCCCATCTAATCCAGTGGGAGTATTAGCTACAGATTTTGATATGGTTAACTATTTTTATTTTGAGAAGTTTCTTTTGGCTCCCAAGACATCACGACTCTGTTCAGTGCAGAGCTCCCTGGTTGTTATTTCTCTTTTGTGTGATTCCTTGTAATCTCTCCAAATTCCTCACTATCTAGAGCCAAGATAATTGGTATCCACCTATGGTCACTTATAGTATCCTACCTCATGCACTACATGCTATTTACCTAAACAGCCTTCTAGTTCATATATATATATATATATATATATATATATATATATATATATATGAACTTAAGAACTTAAGAACTGCCCATCAAATTTAGGAATCTCAAATCACTGCTCCCCCATATATGGTCCAGGGTTCATATTTGTTCTGATTTGTGTGAAATACTCCCAACAAGTACTTTTATTCATATCCCTGCTTCTTTTCTCCTATTGCCAGCATATCTGACAGACTGTTAAAGCCAATTTGCGTGATACAGATTTAGTAAGCACATGACCCTCTCCGTTGGATGGACCCATGAAAACCATGAATAAAGCAATAACAAAGTAGATTATGCCATTTCTATATGACCTAAAATTTTAGTTCAAATCCCTCCAGTCATTTCAAGCCTTTTTGGCCTCAAATGTAGAAGCAATATACTAGGTTCAGAATTTTCACACAACAGTTGACATTACTAATGCTAGAAGGGTTTATGACATTTTTAACACACGATCAGTTTTATAAGTAATTCAGAGTTATTTCAAACATGATTTTATCTCTTTGTAGGGAATATATTGAGTTATCATGCTTTGAAAAAACTACTTACTATTAGTTATGATCTCCATACCTTTTTATCTCTGAGTAATGAGTTTGCCAAATAATGAGAATATTAAAAACTTCCCATTAATAGGAGTTCTGTCTCTACCAGGTAAAAACTGAAATGAATCAAATAACAAAATGGTATCTGTTAAAGCAAAAGATGAATAGATTAATGTAGACTAATAGACTAATGTAAACTTTATCTTGGCTTAAATTATATGAGAGGTTATTTGTGGGGTCATTTTTTGATGCAGGAACAAAATCTTCCTTAATATAGCACCCGCAGTGGGTTAAATATTCTTGTCCAATGGGAATTGGCATTATTAGAAGGTGTGGCCTTGTTGGAGGAAGTGTGTCACAGTATAGGCAGGCTTTGAGATTTCCTATGCATAAGCTATGTGTAGTGTGGGATGAGAGCTTCCTCCTGGTTTCCCAAAGAAACCTGTCTCTGCTGTCTTTGTATCAAGATACAGAACTCTCTGCTTCTCCAGCAGCAGGTCTGCCTGCGCATGCTACCATGCTTCCCACCGTGATGATGATAGGCTGACCCTCTGAAGTTGTAAGCCAGCCCAAATTAAATGATTTCCTTGTAAGAGTTGCCTTGATCATGGTGTCTCTTCACAGCAATGAAACCCTAACTAGGCAGAAGTTGGTACCAGGGATATTCTGTGATAGGTCTGACCATGTTTTTGTTTGGAGGAATATGGATTTTGCGACTTTGGATTTGGAAAGCAACAGAATGCTTTAATTGGGGCTTAATGGACTATCCTTGTAAAAATATGGAAGACATTGGTGCTAAGGGTTATTTGCACTCTGGGGTACTGGCTCAATGTTAGTATGTGGCCTAGAGACTGATTTTGTGATCTTTTGGTGAATAATGTGGCTGCTTTTTGACCTTTCCAAAAAGTCTGCCTGAGGCTAAAGTGGAGAGATTTATATTAATTGCATTAGCAAAACAAATCTCAAAAATTCTAGCATGGACTTTGTCCTGTAGTTCACTTTTATGAAAGTAACTTTGATCAAGCATAGAAAGTTTAGAAAGGAAAAATACAAAACATATGGTTCAAGGATTAAAGGAGCATCAGGAAGTGGAATAGAGCTAAATCCTGTTTTAAAGGATAGTAAATGGAATTAAGGGAGTGGTAACCTCAGTCCAAGATCTCACCCAGATAAGCTTATTCTTTATGCATATGCAACTGAACAAGGTATAGTTATGTCATGATAGGTGTTATTATAATCTCATTATTGTTTTCATTCGGACATAAGGATTTATGACTGCATGTCAAAATAACAAGGGACAGATTGTAATGGCTCTTCTCAGTTGTGAACTTGACTATATCTGGAATGAACTACAACCAAAAATGTAATGCCCACCAGTGATGCAGACATTGAGTCTGGAAGGTACAGGCTTTTGATCTGGATCTTGACTTGGCATGACACACACTGGATCTTGAGGTATTATGATCATGAAAAGCTTAGGTTCAGACATGTTGGTACATGCTTTCAATTCCTGGAGACAGAGACAAGCAGATCTCTGAGTTCAAACTCAGACTCTAGAACATATTTCTAAACAGCCAAGATTTGGAAGTGAAGAAAGCCATTGAAAACAGAAAACTGTTCTATTACAGAAGATGTAATAGAAGAAGGGGGCATGTTCTAGTCCCAGCAAGCAGCAGAACTTGGCAGCTTTGGACATATGGCTTTAGAGTCAAGAACAGGAAAGGTTAATGGGACAATTGATATTGGTTTGCTGGAGCTAAGAAATTAGTGGTGTCTAAGAAGAGACCAGCATCACTGAGGTGAACTTTCTAGCAAAGTATTTTCTGAGAGCACAAAGAAGCTATGTTGTAGACATAAACATCGTGTTGGCAGACAGACTTAATAACATGTAAGAGTAACCAGGTGGTACTTGTTTTGAAAGCATGACTCAATCATGGAGAGCAGCTGAGACTTGGCCCTGTGAGAGGTCAGGAAAGGCCACTGGTGATGGTATGGCCTCAGTGGCAGTTGAAGACCCACAACTGAAAAGAAGTTTGGCATCAAAGAGAGAGCCAATGAGGGGCTATTGATGCAACCTAGCAGAAGACCCCAACATATTGGATATGCCAGTACCATGGGATGACTGCTAATAACAGGAGCAACAGTGGAGTAGAGTCAACCAAAGTCTGTAGTTCTACAGATATCAGAGCTGAATAAGTGACCCAAGCCCTTTGGGAGAACCCAGAAGATCCTATGTGGATCCCAGACATTGGAAGAAGAAGCTGTAAAGTTGTAATTGCCTTGGATACCCCAAGATGTTAAATATGCCAGAGCTGTGAGATATCTGTTGGGGAAATCTGCTCATAGGGAGAGGAATCGGCCTATGAGAATGACGTTTGTTGCAGACAATGAAGATCAAAGCAGTTGGAGATCTGAAGAGTCTGATTGACATCAGACATGGAGATGCAGAGTTTGGAGGCTGCCCAGCTGGTTTTCTCTCTTGCTTTGTTCCAGTATTTTCTTACTGTGATGTTATAGGATGGTAACGCGTATCCTGTGATGTTAGAAGTATCTGATCTCCTTTTTGATTTTGATTTTATAGGTGATTACAGTTAAGAGATTGTATGAATCTCAGAAGAGACTTTAAACTTTGGACTTTTAAACATTGTTGACTCTGTGATAAACTATGGGGGCTTAAGAAGTTGGACTAAATTTACTTTGCATTATGCTATGGCTAAATATAGCCCCTATAGACTCATGTGTTTGAAGAAGCCTATGGGGACCAGAGAGTAGAATCTGGTGGTTTGAATATATTTGGCCCATGGGACGTGTCATTATTAGGAGGTATGACCTTGTTGGAATAGAGTTGGCCTTGTTGGAGAAAGTGTGTCACTGTCTATGCAGGCTTTGAGGTTTCCTATGTTCAGCTATGCCCAGTACAGAATGAGAGTAAAGCTACTCTCTCTCTGCTGCCTTTGGGTCAAGACAGAGATCCTCCAGCAGCATGGCTGCCTGCATGCTACCATGCTTCCCATCATGATGATAATGGACTGAAATACTGAAACTGTAAGCTAGCCCCAATTAGATGTTTTCTTTATAAAATTTGTTGATGGTGTCTCTTCATAGGAATGAAACACTAACTAAGACAGCATCCAGAATTGGAATTCTACCTTTGGTTTCCAGCACTTAAAGATTGTTTTGATTTTGTATTATAAATTGGAGTGAAAATTCAGATACACTAGAAATTATCTGAGTGTGACTTAATATAATTAAAATTCTAAGAGTTAATATATTATCTCATGACACTTCAGATTTTCTTTAACCACACATAATTCATCACCACTTTTTCCTTGTGATAGAAATATGGACTTTCTGTTTAAAAAGGCAAGAAGATAGCACTGCTGAGGATGGAAACTAGAAAGCTACGCCAGTACCACGGTTAAAAAGCCCAGTCATTCCTTTTTAATAAGTCACAGTGAGGCTTGAAAAGTGTTTGCCTTAGTTTTAATAAAGTATAATCTTTTCACATGTGCATTTTTCAATATATGATGTTTTCTACCATATAGATATCAAGTATAGTAGTAGATTAAAGTATATTGAAATATGTTGGGAAAAAATAGTTAACTCCTAATAAGTCTATGACTTCAGATGTATGAATAGAAGAGACATCCACTAATGGCTACAGCTTAAATGGCTGAGTCTGCCAGTATGTTTCAAAGAAGAATCGACACTGTCAATTAGTTGGCAACATCTGTCCACTAAGCTCTTCCTCTGTTGCTATGTTTCTGTTAATGTCAAGTTTTATTTCCAACCTCTTTTATTTGATGTTTTAAATTTTACTTGGTGCTTATGAGTTGTTGACAGTTACAGCCTTTGAACAGCATCCTTTTATCCACAAAAGAAGTAGTCTTTGCTCCTTTGAAGCTTTTACCTTAAATTTGAATTAATCTTTTAATGATACCATATCCGCCTTTTATAGTCCTTATCTCTGTGCTTTGTTTTCTTTTATGGCCCAAGTTTCTTTGGTATTTTTCCCTTTTGTAATTTACAATGCTCCAAATTGCTACAGATTGATTTCAGGACTTTAAAAACTTCCAAGATACTGAATTACTGTGTTTAATTTAAAATCACTATTGACATCTTTGAAGACTTGGAAAACTTCCATTATCATGCATTGCTCTAATTTATATTTTGCACCTATATTTCTCCAAATCAGTAAAATGTTTGCAACCACAATATGTTTAATAGTGAATATATGAGTGGTTACTGGCACATTTATCATTTATTGGCTATTTGAGTCATGTTCTGGTTTACTAGTGTATATCTTCAAATAGTTTCTTTTCCAATTGTAATGGCCTGTAAGTGATGTACTTGCAATAGAATTTTAAACAAAAAATTTCCATCCTTTGCCAATTTTCCAGAATGGCAATTTGGAAGTCTAGAGACTTTATGAGTCAGAACCATTTCCTTTTAATATTCACAAATGTTGGCAGAGGCTATGAGCATTTAATTCAGTCTAGGAGCAGAAACAATGACCACAGCACTTTTATTCCCTTTGCAGTTAAGACATTTGTTTGTCCTGGTCATTTCTGATTCTGGATTGAACAGCTTAACTAGGTTTCACTGAGATGACAATTTTCTGTAAATAGATTTTCTTTTATAATTGTCACCTCTCTTTCCTTGACATGATAAAGAATTCTCTTTATTAATTCTTTCTTATTATTTAAAAAAAGTCAAAACAAATGATGCTTATTTGATTTAAAAATGTATTTATTCCATTTCATTTATCTTTACTTTGATATATATATATATATATATATATATATATATATTTGTTTAATTATTTTTTCTAATTTTTAGTTTTCTAATTTTTTAATTATTATTTTAATTATATATTTTAATATATTTGTTTTGTTATTACTTTGGCCTTACATTCACATTTACTACCTGGGGTGTTATTTTTTCTAGATATAGCCATTTAGTACTATCAGCTTCCTCAAAATGTCCATTGCTACAGTCGTACATGGCAAGAATAAAAGTAGGAATGGTCCCACAGTACAGAAATGCCTACAAAGTGAGATATAGACTGAAGGAAAAGAACACATCATTTTCTACACAACTCTTCTCCACAGTGTTGCTCCAAGCAGTGATAAGAGAAAAACTAAGCAATGACAACTAGAATTGTGTCAGCAAAGGAAAGACAAAAGATACACATCTTAAAATTTATACTCATAGCAACATAGGGCCATGAGGGAACACCAACAAGGACACATTTGGCTGCATCCCTGAGAGATGTGGAATGTAATAGATGCTTAATGTAATAGTCCCATACCTGAGCAATCAGAAAATCAAGCAGAGGAGTTGTATATAGCTAAAGTTTTGCAGGTAAGAGCAAACTGAATGGGGAATAAGCTAAAGAAAATGATTCTTTGTTTAATAGTTTCAACATTATTAAGAATAAACTTTACAGAGAAAAGGTAAGCATAAATGAGGAAGCTCTACTTGTTCAATGTTTTCCTATAAAATCTATTACTTCAGTTACATTTTGAGTAGCATAGTTGTACAAACATAGTTGTGGTAGTTTGTATAAGAATGGTTCCCATAGGCTCAGATATTTGAGTCCTTAGTGATCAAGGAGTGCCGCAACTTGGGAGTGACTATGAGGTGTGACCTTGTTGAATGAATTGGGTGTGATCTTGTTGAAGGAAATATGTCCCTGGGTTCTTCAAAGCCCATGTCAGGTCCAATGACTTTCTCTTCCTGTCGCCTGAGGATGCGGATGTAGAACTCTCAGCTACTCATCCATCACCTTGTCTGCCTGTGTGTTGCCATGCATCCCACCATGATGATAATGGAATAAACCTTTGAAACTGGAAGTCAGCCCCAATGAAATGTTTTCCTTTACAAGAGTAGATGAGACCATGGTGTCTCTTCACAGCAATGGAATACTGACTAAGATTCCAAAGTAATTGGTAAAGTAGTCGAACAAAATAGAATTCATTTTCACTATGTTGTAATCAGTGTTAGCCTTATAGCCTCTCCAATCCAAGAAAGTTATACCTATAGAAACACATAAGAATATCTACTACTTTTTTTTTTTTTTTGACAGGGTTTCTCTGTGTAGCCCTGGCTGTTCTGGAACTCACTTTGTAGACCAGGCTGGCCTCGAACTCAGAAAATCCACCTGTGTCTGCCTCCTGAGTGCTGGGATTAAAGGCTTGTGCCACCACGCCCGGGCACCTCTTTCCCTTTCAAGAAGATATGCACTCACTGATAAGCGGATATTAGCCCAGAAACTTACAATACCCAAGATACATTTTGCAAAACACAAGAAAACCTAGAAGGATGACCGTCGTGTGGATACTTCATTCCTCCTTAGAATAAGGAACAAAATACCCATGAAAGAATATAGATACAGAGACAAAATTTAGAGTAAGATGAAAGGATGGACTATTCAGAGACTACCCCATCTGGGGAAAAATCCCATCATCAGGCACCAAACCCAGATACTAATGCACATGCCAGCAAGATTCTGCTGAAGGGACCCTGATATAGAGGCCTCTTGTGAGGCTATGCCAGTGCCTGTCAAACACAGAAGTGGATGCTCACTGTCAGCTATTGGATGGAACACAGGGCCCCCAATGGAGGAGCTGGAGAAAGTACCCAAGGAGCTGTAGGGAGCTGCAACCCTGTAGGTGCAACAACAATATGAACTAACCAGTACCCCCTGAGCTCGTGTCTCTAGCTGTATATGTAGCAGAAGATGGCCTAATCTGCCATCATTGGGAAGAGAGGCCCCTTGGTCTTGCAAACTTTGTATGACCCAGCACAGGGGAAGGCCAGGGAGTGGATGGGTAGGGGAGTAGGGGCGGAGGGCGGGGTATAGGCAACTTTCAGGATAGCATTTGAAATGTAAATAAGGTCCCATTTGTTAATTCTTGATTTTACAGCACAAGCCACTTGCAAACTTTATATGACCCAGCACAAGGGAAGGCCTGGGCCAAGTAGTGGGAGTGGGTGGGTAGGGGAGCAGGGGTGGGGGGGGTATTCGGAATAGCATTTGAAATGTAAATAAAGAAAATTAAAAAATATTTTGAAAAAATTAAATAAATGATGACTTTTGAAATAAAAAGAAATGTAAATAAAGAAAATTAAAAAAAAAAAAAAAAGAATACTTTCGTGGTTTAGTTTTCCCCTGTCTTCTTGATCCTGAAGGTAATCACTAAAGAATTCTTTGTAAAGAGTTCTCTATGTATCCACAAGTTATATGCTTACGTAATCACTACCAGGCTATGTAGTTAATGCTCTTTTCTGCTTGGTTTATTTTTTTACTTGGTTTATTTCTGCATTTTAGTTAATATACATCTAGACTAGTTATGAGAACATAATTGATACTTGGGAATAGAATTACTAAAATGCGAATATTTCCTTTTTTATTTTAGTGTGTATCATTAGTTTTAGTTGCTTTTCCTATTATGTCATTTGTCTTTTGCAGTTCCTATGGTTTTGCCAGATCAAAAACTATCTAAGCAAAAATGAAACAAGTTGGTTGAAAAGAAACTTCAAAAAATGAAATTGATGACACTTAATATTTGGGGATTTTAGCTATTTTCATATGAGTAAATTATTCTTTGTCATTTGATTTATGTACGAAAAGGAGTGTCTATGCAGTTAAGGAGCTAATATTAGCTCCTTATGAACCATCTCATGTTTATACATAAGACAACTAGAGTCATCTATTTCAAATTTGCTTCAGGAAGGGAAATTAACCTAGAGTTAAAGTTAAATGATGAATTGTCTGATAAATGGTTGTGTGATAATATCTGTGTTAGCAAGTAGCACATCATAGCATGACACAATTGCAGTGCCGAGTTTATGTTTCTAATATTTAATGGAAGCATGAGATTCAACACTATTCAGAATAGATCATCCACAGAATCAGAAAAGGGATTAGAGATGTATTCATTGTATATGATTCAGAATTCCATTCATAATCTTCCAGGGCTCCTGTGTTTGATCTGAGGAAAACTATTTCTGCAGCTAAGAACCTTCCTAATGGCATTGTTTGCCAGTGGGTTTGAAGACTGCACTCTTCTCTAGTGGATGGTGTCTTTTTAATCAGATAATTTCAAGGAATACACTCAAAATTTTTCCTATATATCCTACATTCTTTTACTCTGGTTTTATTAGATATTATTTTATTTCTTATTATAATAAATTCCTCTTAGTTTGGAGTTTGATTTCTTATTCTCTTCAGATAATCAAATACAGCATAGAGAAATGTTATAAATTATCCAATGATTACATTTTGGCCATTAATGTGAGTTTTGCAAAATTGTTACTGAGTATTGCTCATAATTTTCTTGTTGGAAGTATAGCTTTACTATTTTCTTCCTGTCTTGAAGACGATCACCATGGATACACAAGTGGAATTCCACATTGTTCATATTCTGTGTTTATTTTTTTTTATTAACAAGCATCTTAGAAAAATAAGAAAATGATAAGATGAACTCATTTAGAGGAAGCTCATCATAATTTTCATTAATTAGTATTAGTGCCTCTCATTTTAGAAGTTTAAGACAGTTAATAACAGCTTATGTGAATTTTGCTTATTCTAGTTATATGACCATAATAAAAATTAACAATCTAAGTCTATAGGTTTTATAAAAATAACTTTTAAAAGTAGTTAAAATTAATGTGTTCAGAAAACCTTTCCAGTTCTTTAAAATGAGAATATGATAGTTAAATAGATTATCAAAATGGGGCAATTTCAAAACATATAGTGTGTATATTCTAATAGACACCTTTCTATGTGTCATGTACTTTCTCTTACTTTTCAGAACTCTTCTTAATTTTACAGCAACAATATCTTAATGAGAACCACTTCTTATGGCTCAACTGGAGGCTCTAGACTCCTTGCAGCCTCAGCACTGGCATGTGTCAGGCCTACTAGAGTTGGCTTCTGCCCCTATTACCACTTGCAGAGAGTTGTTCACAGGTGGACACAGGTTCAAAAGCAATTATTTATTAGGGAAGAATTTGTTAATTTTGGTTACATGATTCCTTTTGAAATAACAAAATATGCAGAATATGCTGGATTTTTTTACTGTTAGAATCAAAATTACTTTTCATTATGATAAAATCAAAGCACAACAAAATTTTAATGAATTCTCTAACTCATCAAATATTCTATCTTAAAGTATTTTCATATTACTTTAGTGAGGCTTTTGGGTCTAATACTTTGGATACAAGCTAAAAGGAGTGTTTAATTCTCATCAATATTAGATTTCTTAGTCCTTTGAATCAAAGCAAGTTTTTGTAGATGTGAAAAAAAGCTTGCAAAGAACGAATTTAGGCTCTTGGCACACTTTATGCATTAATACAAATAGTTCTTGACTCAGTTATTAGCCCGCCATAGTTCATTTGAATTTCTTTGTTATGAAAACTTTCTCAAGCCTTTTCAGAAAAGCATATTGTGACAAAGACAAAAGTGACAAACTCCTTTTCTGTCCGTATGCCTTCTGGAGTTACTCTCAGGTGTCCCATATTCTCAACATATCATTTAGTGTTTCAACATTTGTTATAAACAGAAAAGCATGATTACTTTTTAATTGAGAAAACTGTTTTATTTTAGAATGTGTTGTTTTTCATGGCTTCTGTTGAAGTATTTAGAATTTATTTAGTAAAGCTTGTAAAGTCACACTTCATGTATTTTTAAAAAATTAATCATTTTGTGTCCGTGGGTAAGGAACGATGTGCTTCCAAAGGCATTAATAATTGCATTTCTTGTCGTGAATAATACATTTATGTTTTTTGCTGTATTTTATCTGATAATGTATGGGTGCAGCATGTTTACTTTTTGCATGCATATCGTGGCTCTCTTGATGTATTATGTATAAGCATTTAGTTTCATTTATGCTTTTAGGGTCTATGATCAAGTCAGTCTCTAGTGAAGTTAAAAAAGTAAAGCTGTGTTTAGAGAAACAGGTCTTTACTCAAAGATAAATCTGGACTTGACTTTTCTAGGATGCTCTTACCCTAGCAACTAAAATACTAGTTCTGTATATTATACATTTAACTATTTAAAAGTTATAAATTTAACTGGAAAGATAATTATAATATACATATATATGTATGTATATGTGTATAAAAATACACACACACACACATACACACACACACACACACACACACACACACGATGGATATGCCTTGATGGATATGAACTTGCAATAAAATACAAGGCCAGATTATGGTTAGAAATTCTTGGAATGCTTAGTTTTTGACTGAAAGTTACTGTGACATGTATGTGGCCTGTAGATTCAGTGTTCTCCCAGCAATTTCCTTCAGAGTCATAGGGTATGTGGTGTCGCATATACATGTGTGCATTCCAATTCCCAGATGCAAGTTTCATATATTGATCTTAGCTAATTCTGAAGTTTTGAATTCTCAGAGTCTTGGTTCTACCAGTTTCTTACCTTCCCTATGTGGAGAAGTATGCTGGGTGATTTTTTTTCTTCAAGTTTTTTTTTTTTTTTTTAAATACAGATTACATCCTGATCCCAGCCACCTCCCTCCTTTCTTCCCAGTCCTGCCCTTACAAACCATCCCCCCCCCCATGATGCCCTCTTCTTATCCTCAGGGAAGGGGAAACCCCACTTGGGTACCAACCCACCATGGGACATCTAGTCTCAGCAGGACTAGGCACATTCTCTTCCTGCTGAGACCCAATCAGGCAATCCAGATAGTGGAAGGGGATCCAATGGCAGATAAATGACAGCTTCAATTCCAACTGTTAGGGAACATACATGAAGGCCAATCTGTGTACTTGCTACAAATATATAGTGTGGGTTCTAGGTTTAGCCTCTGTGTGCTTTTTGATTGATGGTTCAGTCTCTGTGAACACCCCTGGGCCCAAGTTCGTTGACTCTGTAGGTTCTCTGGCTCACAAAGTTCTATCCCCATTCTTCTATGAGACTCCCTGATCTCTGCCTCGTGTTTGGCCATAGATCTCTGCATCCATTTTCATCTGCTGTTGGATAACCTCTCAAGAGACAGTTATGTCAGTCTCCTGTGTGCAAGCTTAGCAAAATATCATTAACAGTGCCAGGGGTTGGCTTTATCACATGGGGCAATCATTTTTTGGCTGTTCCCTAACTCTCTGCTCCATTTTTATTCTTTCATATATTCTAGGGAGGTCAAATTTTGGATTGAAGGTTTTGTGGGTGAATTTATGTCTCCTTCTCTCCACTGGAAGTCCTGTCTGGCTACAGGAGGTAGTCACTTCATAGGGAACTTCTCCATGTGCCCTGTTGATAGGAATTTTACCTAGGGTCACCTCCATAGACTCCCTGTAGCCTCCCCTGTGACAGGTTTCCAGCTAGTTGCAGAGATGCCCCCTAGTGACTTCCATACTCTCTCTCAGCCCTCTCTAGTCTCCCCTTGCCCTACACCTTATGGTCATTCCTGTTTCCCTCCTCTTCCCCTTCAACTTCCACTGAGTTCCCTCTCTCTATCTACCTTTGAGGAATATTTTGTTTCCCTTTCTGATGCATACTCACTCATCCTGCCTTGGGTTATCCTTATTAACCATTTTCTTTGGATTTGAGTTCTTATGTTAGATTTGTGTATCTGCTTTCTTACCTCCCACTCCACACTCTGATGTTGATGCCTGACTACTTGTAAGCACAATTCAAGCATCTCAGACTATTGTTATTAGCTTGGGAAAAAGGCCTTGGGACCTTCTCCAACACTGGATTTCCCTGAAGAGGATTTGGTAATAGATTCCCTGTGAAATCACTGGACTTATTATAATTTAGATATTTTTCTGGTTTAGACATTAATCTGTTGAGATGTCCATATATTTGTAATATTATGAAGATCAATTCCATGGATAAGGATAAGTAAGCAGTAAAATTAGTATCTTTATATTTAACTATATGGACAATTCATTTGTCTTTAAAACTAAATAGCTAACAAAGTAATCAAAGGTAATTAGTCAGATTTTCTACTGTCAGTGATTCTGAAGTAGGAAGCAAAGTGATCTTCCTCCTTGTAGTAACACTTCAGAAAGAGTTCAATTCTTTCTTTTCTTTTCTTTTCTTTTTTTAAATCTTGAGCTGTAGTATTCTATTAACACGACTGCCTAACCAACTTTAGAGAAATCTTTGTCTAGATCAATTGTGTATTGCTGTACTGTGTGTCTTACTGAATGTTTTGTTCCAAGTGGCACTGAAGAACTTAGTCTTTCTTCACTCTGGTGTTTTTCTCAAATCATATTTAGTATGCTTCTAAGGAAGTATCTCCTTCATTAAGTAACACACATGCATTAGACCATTCAACTTCCTGTGCAGTAATCCAGGAGGCAGGCAACAGGGCATGTTATATTCATCTGGCTGAGTATGTACAGATGTGAGCTCTTGGACCATAGTACACTTTGCAAATATTTTGGATGAGATATCAGCTCATTTCAACTGCAGTTGTGTCGCTGTAGTGCATACACAGCACAGGTGACTTTAACCCATATTCAGGAATGCTACAACCTCTCCAGTAGTGACTCACGTGACAGGCCTAGAAACCTGGATGCAGTCCCGAGGCGAAAAGTTCACAGAAACTTAGTCTCCTGGAACCATGACATCCCATAGCACGTGTCCTCCAATTTTGTCCTTGCGTTAGTCAGAGTATAGATCTGTGTGCTTTTTTTCAGTATTGTTTTATTATAGGAGTCTCCAAGCAGTGACTTGCCAAATACCTAAGCAAAACTGAACTTTGCTTCTTGGCCTTCATCAATGTCCTAGGAAGTCTTTGAGCTGACTATGGGCTTGGAATTCAGTAAGAATGTTGCCTATTCAGTGACATTCAGAATTCCCTCTAGCATTTTAAGAGAGATAGTGAAAGAAATCAGGCATTACTATCTACTACGTAGAGTTAGAAATCTCAGGGCAAGCTTAGCAAAGTATACTTAGAATCTTCATTACAGTCAGGTATGGCAGACTACATTGCATATTAGAAGAAAGTTGGTGAGTTCTTCTGACAAACGGAGATTCCCTACAGATACTTAAAAGAGAAGCCAAGTTACTCCCATATGCAGGAATTTACAATGACCTAGGAAGAAGGAAGGATGTGGTCTAAGAAGGAACTAGAGGAAAATCTTAGAACCACACATAGATGAGCCACTTCCATACACAGGAATGTACAATGGCTTAGGGGGAAGGTGGACTATACAATAGACTAGAATTGGTACTATGGCAAGAACATGAAGCCCTTGCCCCTGACTTCTAAGATTAAGCTGACCTTAGGTGGGGCTGCTTTTGATCCCAGTTGTTAACATTGATTTTTATCCCAGTTGGTTCCTGTTAGCTTTTTGCATGCATTCCTCTGTTTTGTGTAAAAGTCACTTATAAGACTGGTGCTGTCTTTGAGACAAATTGCATTCAGATACAGCACACTCCCTTGTGTCTGTGTCTGTTTGTCACCCTTCTCACCAACTCCCTGCCCACCTGTCTGGAACCCAGATTTCTCTTGTGGATTGAGGGGGGCCAGCTGAGGCACCTTCTTTGCTGCAGCTTTCTTGGTTTGAAAGAAGCACTTGTAGGATACTCTGTGAAAGCATTGCAAGGATCACATTCAATCAGGAACTTTACTTCTACATGGACCTGGCCTGAACTCTGGAGCTGGAGGCTTGAAGGAGAGAATCCCTTATTCATGAGAACTAATCAGTGTCTCCCTCCATGCCAGTGCTGGAAGAGAGGAAAATTTCCATTTGTAAGGTAAAATGCCACCTGTCTAGAAACCCTCAGAAAGAAAATTCAACTGCCATTCACTAGGGTTTAGCTCTGCAGTAACGTTTATGTGCACACATTTTCACCATGGAAAGTAAAATAAATTACTTGAATTAATTTCAATGACTTCATCCCACACATTTGGAGAATTTCATGACATTTAAATAATTACACATAGTCTATGGAGAGGAACATGGATCTGAAATGAGATTCAGTCCTAAGGAAGTAGCCCAGGCTTTTCCTCAAAAGAGTTTCTGTACTGAGCATGACGACAAGTATCCAGCCTTCTTGAATCTTTGAAAGTGCCATTTAATTTAAGAAATAGGCCCCAAATTATGGATTATAGGGTTTTTTTTTCATTTAAGGTCTACTGTAAATTGAACATTAGCAGATCAAGTGGCTGTTCCTTTGATTGCTGCCGATTATTACAGACTTTTGCCGCTCTCATTTAAATGACTTGAGAAATAACTATGGAAACAATGAATCATACTTTTGGATTTTTAAAGCTAAAATAGGAAATTTCTTTGTTTTTTTCCTGACATGGGTATCAATACTGTATGAGTCTCAGAGTCAACTTGAAGGGGTTTGGCGTCCGTCTTCTTGTGAAAGTCAAGTTAAGATGGGTACAAATGGTGTGTTGTAGTTTGAAGTAGATAAAGTTAGGAAGAGGAGTTACTTCAAGGGAAATGGTGAAGATGATGAGCTCATGTATTCTTATACATCAGTGGATTACACATTATGTTTCTCAGTACTTAGAGGAGAGATGCAGGTGCAACCCACAGTGAGATCACCCACTGCACAAATCAGAAGTGTTGCATGCATGATAAACTTCTTGATTATAGTATATCTCTAAGCTGTTCTTTGTCTAATTTTAAAAACAAGTCAAAAGGAAACCCGAGTTACAGAACAGAGATTCTAACTTCAAATAGATACGTTTGGAATATCAGAAGTAAAGATGAAGTAACTACATTATACAAAGACCTAGCCAGTGAGAGACTCTCAGGGCCCAAAAGGAGGGACCTTAGATGAAATGCCCAACAGTAAATAGAGGGAACTTGTAGAGTCCACCTACAGGGCATCAAGTGGAAGGATGGGGTTGCCATCCCACAGTCAAAGCCTCTGACCCACAACTGTTCATGTCTAAAAGAACCACAGGGACAAAAATGGAGAGACTGCGGGAAAGCCAGTTCAGAACTTGGGATCCATCTCAAGGGGAGGCTTCAAGGCCTGACACTATTACTGATGCTATGGTATGCTTACAGACAGAAGCCAAGCATGGCTGTCCTCCAAGAGGCTGGAAAAGCAGTTGACTGAGACAGATGCAGATACTTACATCCAACCAATGGACTGAAGTCAGGGGACCCCTGTGGTTGAATTAGGGGAAAGCTAGAAGAAGCTGAGGACAGGATGGCTCCATAGGAAGACAAGTAGTTTCAATTAACTTGGACCCCTGAGGTCTCTCAGACTCTGAGCCACCAACCAGGCAGCACACACCAACTGGTCTGAGGCCGCTGACACACATACAGCAGAGGACTACTTGGTTTGGCCTCAATGGGGAAAGATGCACCTAACTTTCAAGAGACTTGAGACCCCAGGGAGTGAGGAGGTTTAGCAAAGTGCCAGGGGTAGTGACATCCTCTTGGTGACATGAGGGAGGAGAAATGGGATGAGGAACTGTGGGATGTAGGACCCAGAAGTGGGTAACCACTGGACTATAAAAATCAAAAAAGTAATAATAATAAAAAAGAAAATACCCTCAATAATGCAACTCAGAAAAAATGAAGGAAGAAAGTGATGATGATGCCTTTGGGATAAAACATGAATAGTCATTCTTGAGGGACTCATGCAGTGCTAGAATGGGCATAGGTTTGGGTTTTAAGATAGGGATGCATACATTCACTCAATCACTACCCTTATATGTAAATAAAGTTCCTATTGCTTTTTTGGGTCATTGATCTCTCCAACAAAATAGGAATGATATCATATGTCTTTGAGAATCTGTGTAATGTTTATTAATGCCATATGCAAAACTATTACACAGCATATCCTTCAATGTGATCACTCACCAAACTATTTATACTGTTATGTCAAAATTCCAAATGAGCATGGGTATTATTCTGATAATGATGCAGGTGTGGTGAATTGGATGACCTGAATTTGATGCTTATAACTCATGGTAGAAGGAGGGAATTGATTCTCAGAGGATGTCCTCTGACCTCCACACAGAAACTGATATCCTGTGAGTACATTTAGAATCTCTCTCTCTCTCTCTCTCTCTCTCTCTCTCTCTCTCTCNCACACACACACACACACACACACACACACACACACACACACACACACAAACACACTAAAAAAATAAAATAAAAATGAAGTGTAGACTTAGATGCAAATTCTAAGTCTGTAGAACATTGTGTTTGACAAGAAAAAAATCAGATAAATTTCCACATTTCACTTTATTCATCTATAAAATGAGGATGTGGATAACTGTACCTACTTTAGAACTTTGTTTTAAGATTGAAATAACTGATGTATAAACCTAAGGCAGACAGATTTCGAGGAGATAGACTACCTGCTTTCAAAATTTACTATCATTATATAATAATCTGAGTATTGTAGAAGAGACACAAATGTAGACAAATGATGGGAACAAAGCAGGTCCACACATATCTAGTCCAGTGAGTTTCACCTGTGTACCTACAGTGCACTTCTTTAGGGAAGACTTTTTAAAAATGTTTTGGAGCAACTGAATATTTATCAGGTTGATACTGTGACATAACCCTTCTGTTTGTAAGACATGAATTCTGAACAGAATGTAGGTTTTGATTTTTCAAAACCTACTTTTAATAAGGGTTCTTAAATGTTTTAACCACCCTTCTAGCCCACCACTCACCAGAAATAGTAGAAAGGGAAAATTAATAGAGCTAAGGAGGATGTGAACCTTTTTAGAGATAGTTCTTTGGAGCAAATCCAATTTGTGTTGTCAGGATGTCAGCAGTTCAGTTCTCATGAATCAGCAATGGTAGCCAATCAGCAATGGCAGGTTGATTCAGAGGAAACTACAAGGCTCTGCCAAATGGCTCGAGTCTGAGGAAGTGGCAAGAAGCCATTGGAACACCAATGGAAGTTTTTGGTGGCATTTCTCTCTATGAAATCATGACAAATGAAGACCAGCAAAGAATGGTAAGGCAAATCAATACCACACAGTATCATAAGTGAATCCCAGCATCAGGAAAACCCAATGATGAGTAGCAAGGCAAACCAATACCATACAGTATAGTCCACTTTCTGTTGGGTTATGTTTATATCCTTTCTAAACGTGTGTTGTCTCAAGTTTACACTCTAGCACAGCATCACATGCCCTTTTCCTAAGCAGCTGCCAGATGTACTCCCACATGTCTGCTTCAGCAGAAACATCCTCTCATAAGACAGTTTCATGACAAATTACCACTAATTCTCCAAAGAAACCAGAAATTTTCACTTCAGAAGATCATGTGCACAAATGCAAACCAGACTCATACATTTTTTTATAACTAAATGAAAAAATATCTTTATGACCTCAGGTTAGGAAAAGAGAAATCATGCAGGACATGATAATCATCCAGAAATAGATACATAAATTTAATTATTGGATTTAGGTAAAACTTAAATTTCTACTCCTCAAGTCTCCATTAAAATGAATAAATAAGCCACAAAGTAGGTAATAAAAATTATGAAATATCTAAAATAGATTTTATGCCAAATATATAAAGAATCGCTATCTATAATGGCAACCCATCTGAAATATATGCAAACCCCTGGGTGCGGTACCATATACCTATAATTAAAGCATCCAAGAGGCTGAGACAGGAGGATTGTGAATCTGAGGCAGTTTGGGCTTTATAGTCCTTCTCAAGTAATTAAGAGTACAATGTACATGTTTACATTTATAAAAGATTATCTGTGAATAAACAGTAAGCACTGCCAAAATGTTTCAAATATCAATAGTTGTAAGGCTGTGCCAGCAAAAACAATGAGAAGCCACCAAATGTCAACTTGGATGACTGATGTCAAAAAGACTGAAAACATCCAGTGTTGGCGAGGATGTGAATTGACAGGAACTCTCATACACTGGTGAGCTCCGCAGTGTAAGAGGATAAGAAGAACCCTTAGGAAGACTGTTTGCCAGCTTCTTACAAAATTAAATATTCAACCCAGAAATCCTCTAACAGGTCCTTATTGTGACTCGTAGAGAAATATTCAACTATTGTAATAACTAAAACAGAAGAAACCCAAAAGAATGATGCTGGAGTTGGTAAACATTGTATAATGTTACTTAACAATTTAAAAATGACTAGGATACGGAATTACATGGGTGGAAATTTATAGCACTTGAAGTCACAGACATTATACACAAATGAATAAATATTGTGAGGTCATTCCTATGAAACTGAACTATAGGTAAATATGATGGAAGTTTCATAAAAACTGGTAGGAGAGTGAACTAAGTGGAATTAATAGTTTATTGTTTTTCTGTATACTTATATAAATGGTGACTACACATTGTATAATTTTCTATGCATATCAGTTATGAAATAGTATATAATTTCTGAAGAGTATCAAGTAAACATTTTACGTTTACATATTTTGTTTATGTGTATATATAAATATATAAACTATATATACACACATATATATATCTATAAACTGTATGCATCCATTTATATACAAACAACATATATCTACTATATATACACATGTATATACACACACTTATATATACATATAAAAACTCCATATGTGTAATCAGCAGGAACAAACATGTCGAATCACATCAAAGGAAATCACAATAGACAGAAAAAAATTTGATGCTCAGATACAGAAAGAACACAAAAATGATCACTTGCTCTACTGGCAGAAAAAAATTGAATAGCTTTTTCCAGTAAACCTTTGTAGTCCTTAACTATGTCACACAGTCTTAGCATAGCCAACCCAAACTGCCACTAATCCCCATTGTATCCTAATCACTAGTGTAGACGATTTCTTGTATCTAAATAGAGTAGGATTGTATTCTGTGTTGTAAATAAAACAAACTTTGCAGTAAGTGAACACTTTATCTGTCTTAGATTTTCATCACAAAGTAATTCCTTGCAATACTACCCCACCAAGCTTTTATTACTTGACTGTTTATTTTGCCAAATGTGTAGCAAGAATATATGTGAGGAAGGTTAGGAGGCAGGGAATGTATGATGGGGTTCAGTAGGTTGGATGAAGGGAATTGGAATGGATGCATAAAGTAAAGTTTTATAGAAGCAAGGACTCTATTTACTGCAACACAATTCTCCAAGCCTGTAAATTTTCTATAATGCATTGATAAATAATATTGTGTCTGCTCATACCTTTAGAACTTTATTTCTTGGCTGTAATTGGAACAACTATATGTTGGCTGCTTTCAAACTGCATGTATCTTAATTCACCAGCCTGTTTAAGGACATAAGATTATTCAAATAATTTGGAATAATTTTTGTCACTGCTGTACCTTACTGCAGTTATGCCAAGTGCTGAAGTGAGGTGTGAAGCTAAGAAGGTACCAGGCAGGATTTTACATTACGGTCACCATTTCAACCATGAGCCTAACACATATGCTGTATCTTCTAGGCTAGCTGAAAGACCCCAGATACATAATCTGTGCTGGTGTGTTCTTTTTCATCAGATCACCTTGGAATAAAGTTTTACATAGCATTCAGAATTTTTTTTCAACTTTTTAGAACCATTAAGTCTTTTTTTATTTTTTACTAGATTTTTTTATTTACATTTCAAATGCTATCCCCTTTCCTAGTTTCTCCTCCAAAAATCCCCTTATCCCCTCTCCCATCCCCCTACTCCCCAACCCACCCACTCCCACTTCCTCGCCCTGGCATTCCCCTATACTGGGGCATAGAAATTTTACAGGACCAAGGGCCTCTCTTCCCATTGATGAGCAACTAGGCCATTCTCTGCTACATATGCAGCTAGAGCCAAGAGCCCCTCCATGTGTACTTTTTGGTTGGTGGTTTAGTCCTAGGGAGCTCTGGGGGTACTGGTGAGTTCATATTGTTGTTCATGCACATTCAGAAATTTTTAAAAATTCTTTTCAGAAGTTGGAAAAAAGCACAGGGTGTTGTCAGGGCCTTGCTGGGATGTGCACTGCTCTGTCTTTGCCGATCTCTATTATGCATTCTGGAGTTACATTCATTTAGAGGATATTCTTGTTTGAATGGAGTGTTTTGCTCTAAAAACAGTACTCCAGAAAGCACAACATGTGCATGCATCTTTCACTTTAAATAAAATGATGTTAATTATGTCCCCAAACATAGGTGTTTGCCTTGCTTAGAGTATATGGGAGTCAGTGTTGGGGGCTTAAGGGGATGTTGACATAATTTATCAGTAATACCTGAAGTAAAGAGTATACACATTGCCCCAAATGGATATTTCGTTTCCATATAAAAGTTAGAAATATCTACTATGAAGGAGTGATTTGAAAATTAAAAATCTAACCGCCAGTTGTGCCAGCACCATTTGTTGAAAATGCTGTCTTTTTTCCACTGGATGGTTTTAGCTCCCTTGTCAAGGATCAAGTGACCATAGGTATATGGGTTCATTTCTGGATTTTCAATTCTGTTCCACTGATCTACCTGTCTGTCACTGTACCAATATCATGCAGTTTTTATCACAATTGCTCTGTAGTACAACTTGAGGTCAGGCATGGTTTTAGAACCCCCAGAGGTTCTTTTATTGTTGAGAATAGTTTTTGCTACCCTAGGTTTTTTATTATTCCAGATGAATTTGCAAATT
>NC_034591.1:2770722-2779159 GCF_900095145.1 Mus pahari
ATAGCCAGAAGCTGTAAAGAACACAGATGTCCCTCAACAGAGGAATGGATACAGAAAATGTGGTACATTTACACAATGGAGTACCACTCAGCTATTAAAAACAATGAATTTATGAAATTCTTAGGCAAATGGATGTATGTGGAGGCTATCATCCTAAGTGAGGTAACCCAATCACAAAGGAACTCACTTGATATGCACTCACTGATAGTGGATATTAGTCCAGAAATCTAGAATACCCAAGATACAATCTTCAAAACACAAGAAAATCAAGAAGGAAGACCAACAAGTGGATACTTCATTCCTTCCCAAAATAGGCAATAAAATACCAATGGAAGAAATTGCAGAGACAAAGTTTGGAGCTAAGACGAAAGGATGGACAACCCAGAGACTGCCCCACCCGGGGATCCAGCCCATAATCAGCCACCAAACGCAGACACTATTGCATATGCCAGCAAGAACTTGCTGAAAGGACACTGATATAGCTATCTCTTGTGAGACTATGCCAGTGCCTGGCAAATATAAAAGTGGATGCCCACAGTCATCTATAGGATAAAACACAGACCCCACTGTAGGAGCTAGAGAATTTACCCAAGGAACTGAAGGGGTCTGCAACCCTATAGGTGGAACAACAATATGAACTTATCAGTACCCCCAGAGCTCGTGTCTCTAGCTGCATATATAGCAGAAGATGGCCTAGTCAGCCATCGTTGGTAAGAGATGCCCCTTGGTCTTGCAATCTTTATATGCCCCACAGAGGGGAAAGCCAGGGCCAAGAAGTGGGAGTGAGTGGGCAAGAGAACAGGGTGGGGGGGGATGGTATAGAGGACATTCGGAATAGCATTTGAAATGTAAATGAAGAATATAGCTAATAAAATAATTTAAAAAATAGTGGCCATAAAATAAAATAAAAAAAACCTTCAAATTTTCAATAGTAAAAAAAAGAAAAAGAAAAAGAAAATTAGAAATCTAAAGATATTTCCCACTTCTTAAAATTTGAAAAGAACAAAAAAAAAAAAACAAAAAAAAAAAACAAAAAACAAAACCTCAAACACAAGGTCACTACAGTATTGTTAAGCAAACGAATTAGTAGTATATCATAAGTAAACATATGTGGTGTGTGTGTGTGTGTGTGTGTGTGTGTGTGTACCTCATGAGCAAAATCAACTAAAACAAATAAATGAAAAATCAAAACTAAGCCATAATTTTGAGAAGGTACAAGGCAGACTGTCTTAATTAAGTTCTATTGGTGTGATAAAGATCATGTACAAGAACACCTTTGGAAGGGAAGGGTTTATTTCATCTTTCATTTCCAGGTAACCATCCATTGCTGAAGGAAGTCAAAGCTACAACTGGTATTGGGGATTGAAGCAGAGGTCATGGTGAATGCTTGCTGCTTACTGACTTGCTCCCTGTGGCTTGATCACCCTGTTAGACAATATAGGACCTCGTGCGGTAGTGCCAGCATGCCTGGTAAGTGTGGATTCTCCCACATCAGTCATTAATCAAGAAAATGCTCTTCAGACTTGCCTATAGGCAATCTAATGGAAATATATACTCAACTGAAGTTCTTTTTACCTGATAACTCTGACTTGTGTCTAGTTAACGAGAACAAAATTAGTACATAGGGCGGTGTAGGGGTGTACATGGTAGAGGGTGGAGGAAAGGAAGGGAAGGGGGAAATAATGTAATTGTATTTTAATCACAAATAACCGCAACCTACCCTTCTCTGTCTGCCAATAAAAGTCAGGAGTTATACCAATAAAGTGATTCAGGGGCAAAAGGATACCGAGTTGTCTTTCAGCTTGCCACGGAATAAACAGCCTCCAAGCTGCAGCAAGAACTGCCTCCTCCTCTCCTCCACCCTCTCATCCTGCTTCTCATTCTCTCTTGATCCTTCCAGGCAGGATAGAAGGAGACTGAGATGTATTGACCAGCATGCACCAGATTTCATGCCAGGCTCTTTAGAGTTTGTAATCTCATTTAACTTGTGCTGTAGCCCCATGAGGTTAGTAAATTTCTGGAAGTTATCTGCCTTGCCTAAGGTCCCTCAGTCAGAATGCAGCTCCCACTGTGGGGCTGCCTGCTGTAGCAAGACATAATACTGCCTCCAAAGGAGGGGTCGGCATACTGTGAGGCTCTGGGGGACTACAAGTGTTCAATTTCCTAAGACAGTCATAGCTGTTCACAGTAATGCTTACCTTTAATGTCCTCAGATTAGGAAATTCATGTTATTTCCATGTTGCAATTACCTGGACTGATTTTTTTTCCTGTTATTCTTGTGGGTTATTCCCCTACATTTTTTTATTTTAAAGAATTCGTTTTTTCCCTTTGATAAATCCCAGCAACAGTTTACAGTTTATTGTTTTATTTCTTCGTGTAATTGTTTTTCAGCTGTTGGAATTATCAAATTACTTTTGGAACATGTTGTGCTTTTTTTTTTCTTTCGGAATTTGCAAAATGGAAAAGTACTTGGTATGGGGTGTGTGTGTGTGTGTGTGTGTGTGTGTGTGTGTGTGAAAGTACTTGGTATGGGGTGTGTGTGTGTGTGTGTGTGTGTGTGTGTGTTTGGTTGGCTTTGTTTTTATTTAAACTGTTGTATTGTTAGCAACATTGTCTTTTGTATTTATCCAGGCTTGAAGACTTAAGATTGGCTATGTTAGGAGACAGTCATTCTTTTTTCCTTGACACATAGGAAAAAAGGCACTTTTAAATAATATATTTTTCAAGAGTTATTTGGCTGTGGTCATTCTACCAAATGGAAAATTTTGAGCTGTGTCTCTTACTCAGTTAACCAATGAATATTAATTCATGGTCTATTATATTTCCAAAATAACATGTTATCTTTAGAAATTTTAGATGTTTAAAAATGAAATAAAATAATAAATACAAATGCTGGGCCTGGAGAGCTGGCTCAGCAGTTAAGGGCACTGAATACCGCAGCAGAGTGCTGGGGGTTAATTCCCAGCACCCACAAAGCAACTATGACAGTTCTTAACTTCAAGTCCTGGGGAACCTGACACCTGCTTTTGGGCTCTTTGGACACCAGACAGGCACAAACACCCATGAAGGCAGAATATTCATACAATGAATATTAAAATGTTTAAAGCTTACATTGCAGTGTTACTGTGGAAAGAAGGGTAGCATATGGAGAATCCAGGCTGCAGATGCCTAATTAAACATTAGGAACTCAACAATTGAAAGCTTAGAAGGAACTCTAAATGTTAGAAAAGGTCTCAGTGGAATTGTGGAACTTGCTTACAATACTGACAGAACAGAAAAGACAAATAAGGGTAATTTTATGAGGAAATTAATATTTAGAAAGGTAAATATTGAATTTTCTGTGTGGATATGATCATAGTAAGGAGATTATACCCACTGATGATAAAATTACACATAAAATGAAGAATACAAGAACTTAGGCATGGCAGCTAAAGAACAAAACTAACTATCCTGAAAGTAACTGTAATTTGAAAGTGGTAGCCAATAATAGTTCATCTGCTCTGGAAAATGAAAAAAAATAAAATCTGTGAGGGATAAGTAACATGAAATATAGGACAACTGGAGCAGAAAAGAGACAGGGCTACACTGGAGATAACTGGATTTAAAAGCTATTTGGGAGGCAGGACTTAGAGTAGGGATATGATAGTTTAAATGGGTAAGATAAGGTAAATTCTTCAAAAAAGGCATTAAAGATAAAAGGCTTGAGACTTTCTTAGAGATTAGAGAATGGCTATATGCCTATATATGTAGCAACCTGGAAAGGAAGTACTCAGTTGATAGAAAAGACAAAAAGACTCAAAAGATGCAAAAAATGTAGCTCAAATATTTGAATAGTTTGGTATCAAAACCAGAGATGGATGTTTGTTACAACAGACATGCTGAAATAAAATAGTAAGGTTACAGTTGACATCTGAAATGGGGCCACTATTCTTTGTCTCTTGCATTTATGGGCCCCAATACATAGTTTTATTTCACATACAATAACTTTGACTTTTGTTATAAAACACTGTATCGAAAAAATCAATGGTGTGACTTGTGAAACTAGATCTTAAGAACATTCTGGCTTCTCCATATCTTTTCACAATTTATGTAAGATAATAGCTAATCAGTTTGCAAGAGAGCTGGTCCAATATTCCAGGTACATGCATACACTATTGTTTGATTCCTATGGTGGTTGAACATGAATGGTCCCATAGGATCATATATTTAAATGAGTAGTCATCAAGGTGTTAAACTTTTGAAAAGATAAGAAGGATTAGGAGGTGCCGCCTTGTTTGGAGGAAGTGTGTCACTGGCAGTAATTTTTGAGGGTTCAAAGCCCATGCCAGGCCCGTGACTCTCTTCCAGTGTCCTGTAGATCAGGATGTCAAACTTTCAGATATCTCTCTAGCACCATGCCTGCCTATGTGCCACTATGGTCCCCAGCATGGTCATATGGAATAAGCCTCTGAAATTAAGCAGTAAAGTTGTCTTAGCAATGATGTCTCTTCACAACAACAGAACAGTGACTAAGGCAGTTCCCCTCCCAATATTCTTTAAGGCTTTACTTCTACTGAAGAGATCAGTGACCCAAAAAAGCAATAGGAACTTTATTTACATATAAGGCTAGTGATTGGGTGAATGCATGCATACCTATCTTAAGACCCAAACCTATGCCCATTCTAGCACTGCATGAGTACCTCAAGAATGAATACCCATGATTTATCCCAAAGGCATCATTGTCACTTTCTTCCTTGACTTTTTCTTAGTTGCATTATTGAGGGTATTTTTATTTTTTATAGTTCAGTGGTTACCCACCTCTGGGTCCACCTTCCCATGGTTCCTTATCCCATTCCTCCTCCCTCCTGTCTCCAAGATGATGTCACCATCCCTGACACTTTGCCAGGCCTCCTCACTCCCTAGGGTCTTGAGTCTCTTGAAGGTTAGGTGCATCTTCAACCATTGAGGCCAGACCAAGCAGTCCTCTGCTGTATTTGTGTCAGGGGCCTCAGACCAGCTGGTGTACGCTGTCTGCTTGGTGGCTCAGTGTCTAAGAGATCTCAGTGGTCTTGTTTAGTTGAGGCTGCTGATCTTCCTATGGGGTTATGCTATTCCTCAGCTTCTTCCAGCCTTTCCCTAATTCAACCACAGGGTTCCCTGACTTCAGTCCATTGGTTGGGTGTAAGTATCTGCATCTGTCTCAGTCAGCTGCTTGTTAGGCATCTTGGAGGACAGCCATGCCAAGGCTTCTGTCTGTATGCACACTATAGCATTAATAATAGTATCAGGCCTTAGAGCCTCCCATTCAGATGGATCCCCAAGTGGGCCAGTCATGAGAAATCCTTTCCCTCAGTATCTACTCCACTTTGGTTCCTGCAGTTCTTTTAAATAGGAACAATTCTTGGTCAAGGTTTTTGACTGTGGGATGGCAACCCCATCTCTCCACTTGATGATGCCCTGTCTTTCTACTGGAGGTACTCTCTCCAAGTTCCCTCTCCTCACTGTTAAGCATTTCATCTAAGGTCCCTCCCTTAGAGTCCTGATAGTCTTTCACCTCCCAGGTCTCTGGCACTTTCTGGAAGGTTCCCCCACTTTCAAAACCCTGAGGTTGTATATTTCCATTCATTCTGCTGACCCTCAGGGCTTCCCTCCTGTTCCCACTTCACAATATCTGATTATCTTCCCCTTTTCCCCTCTCCTCCCCTCTCCCATCCAGGTTTCGCCCTCCCAAGTGAGATTGAAGTTATACCACGCTTGGGTATATACCCAAAAGATGCCCTACCATACCACAGGGGAACATACTCAGCTATGTTCATAGTGGCCTTATTTGTGAAAGCCAGATGCTGGGAAAAAACCCCAGATGTCCCACAACGAAAGCATGGGTACAGAAAATATGGCTCATTTTCACAGTAGAATACTACTCAGCTATTTAGAATTTAGACATCAGGAGTTTTTCAGGAAAATGGATGGAACTAGAAAATATCATTTCCAGTGAGGTAACTCAGACCCAAAAGGATATATACGGTATGTACTCACTAATAACTGGGTATTAGACAGAAAAAGTACAGAATACTCAGGATACAATCCACAGAACTCAGCGAGGTTAACAAGCAGAAGGACACAGGTTATTTTCATATCTTTCCTATTGTGAATGATGCCACAATGAACATTAATGTATATATTTCTTCACAAACCATTGATTTCATTTAAAAGGACTGGTCAATTAAAAATACTTTTATTTTTATTTTTTGAGAAACCTCTCTACTGTTTAATGGCTGTACAAACCCACAGTATTTTATAATCAATTAAGGGATCCAGTGGTTTACACCATTCTAATGCTTGTTATTTTGCTTTTTTGATAAAAGAAGTTACAGTCAGTGTGGGATAATATCCCCATACTGTTGTGATTTACATTTCCCTGGTAGTTAATGATGAGGAACACTTTTCCATGCAAATATCGGTTATTTTTCTGTTGTCTTTGGGAAAATATCTGTTGAGACCTGTCTTGAGAACAATTATATGGTCAATTTTGGAGAAGGTACCATGAGGTTCTAAGAAGAAGGTATATTCTTGTGTTTTAGGATAAAATGTTCTATAAATATCTGTTAAATCCATTTGGTTCATAACTTCTGCTGGCTTCACTGTATCTCTGTTTAGTTTCTGTTTCCATGATCTGTCCATTGATGAAGTTGGGGTGTTGAAGTCTCCCACTATTATTGTGTGGGGTGCAATGTGTGCTTTGAACTTTAGCCAAGTTTCTTTTATTAATGTGGGTACCCTTGCATTTGGAGAAAAGATGTTCAGTATTGAGAATTCATCTTAGTAGATTTTACCTTTGATGAGTATGAAGTGTCCCTCCTTATCTTTTCTCATGACTTTAGGTTGAAAGTCAATTTTATTCTATTTTAATGGCTACTCCAGTCATTCTTGGGACCACTTTCTTGGAAAATTGTTTTCCAGCATTTTATTCTAAGAAAGTCTTTGTCACTGAGGTGGGTTTCCTGTATGCAGCAAAATGTTGGGTCTTGTTTACCTATCCACTCTGTTAGTTTATGTCTTTTTATTGGGGAATTGAGTCCATTGATATTAAGAGATATTAAGAAAAGGTAATTGTTGCTTCCTGTAATTTTTGTTGTTAGAGTTGGGATTCTGTTCTCGTGGCTATCTTCTTTTAGGTTTGTTGAAGGATTAATTTCTTGCTTTTTTCTAGGGTGTAACTTTTGTCCTTATATTGGAGTTTTCTTTGAAGGGCTGTATTTGTGGAAAGTTGTTGTGTATATTTGGTCTTGTCATGGAATACCTTGGTTTCTCCATCTATGGTAATTTAGGGTTTTGCTGGTTATAGTAGCCTGGGCTGGCTTTTTTTTTTTTTTTTTCTTTTAGTATCTGTATAACATCTGTCCAGGATCTTCTGGCTTTCATAGTTTCTGGTGAGAAGTCTGGTGTAATTCTGATAAGTCTGCCTTTATATGTTACTTGACCTTTTTCCCTTACTGCTTTTAATATTCTGTCTTTATTTAGTGCATTTGTTGTTCTGATTAATATGTGTCGAGAGGAATTTCTTTTCTGGTCCAGTCTATTTGGATTTCTGTAGGGTTTTTGTATGTTTTGGGGCATCTCTTTCTTTAGGTTATGGAAGTTTTCTTCTATAATTTTGTTGAAGATATTTACTGGCCCTTTAGTTTGGGAATCTATACTCTCTTCTATACCTATTATCCTTAGGTTTGGTCTTCTCATTGTGTCTTGTACTTCCTGGATGTTTTGAGTTAGGATCTTTTTGTGTTTTACATTTTCTTTGACTGTTTTGTCAATGTTTTCGATGGTTTCTTCTGTGCCTGAGAGTTTCTCTTCTAGCTCTTGTATTCTTTTGGTCAAGGCCTTTGCATTTTCTCATTGCCCTGCATCAATATTATCAGCACTAGCAATATCACTGTCATTGTTATCAACTGCTGCTATTTCAGTTATTCTTGCATTTAAAGCACTTTTTATGATATATGCTTTGCAGATTCTCTTTCCTGTTCCCTGTTTCCTTGCCCTTACATTTTGTTATATCTTTTGCTGTATAGACTATTTTATATTTATTGGAGCACTGTTAATTTTGTTCTTGGTCTTTAGGCTTCTAGTATGCTAATCAAGAAAATCAATGTCAAGAACAAGTCAAGGATCTTTTCCCTTTTTTTCTTCTAAGAGTTGACTCATCATTAAGTCTTTAATATATTTGTACTTGAAATTTTGGCTAAGTACTTTTTTCTTTTTTATTAGATATTTTCTTCATTTACATTTCAAATGTTATCCCCAAAGACCACTATACCCTCCCCCAGCCCTGCTCCCCAACTCCTGCTTCCTGGCCCTGGCATTTCCCTGTACTGGGACATATGAATTTTGCAAGACTAAGGGCCTCTCCTCCCATTGATGGCTGACTAGGCCATCCTCTGCTACATATGCATCTAGAGGTACA
>NC_034591.1:2780223-2798095 GCF_900095145.1 Mus pahari
TTTCCCCACTTTATCCTCTGTAAGTTTCAGTGTCTCTGGTTTTATGTGGTATTCCTTGATCCACTTAGACTTGAGCTTTGTACAAGGAGATAAGAATGGATCAATTCACATTCTTCTACATGATAACCGCCAGTTGTGCCAGCACCATTAGTTGAAAATGCTGTCTTTTTTCCACTGGATGGCTTTAGCTCCTTTGTCAAAGATCAAGTGACCATAGGTGTGTCACTTCATTTCTGGGTCTTCAATTCTATTCCATTGGTCTACCTGTCTGTTGCTCTACCAGTACCATGCAGTTTTTATCACAATTGCTCTGTAGTAGAGCTTGAGGTCAGGCATGGTGATTCCACCAGAGGCTCTTTTATTGTTGAGAATATATTTTGCTATCCGAGGTTTGTTGTTATTCCAGATGAATTTGCAAATTGCCCTTTCTAACTCAGTGAAGAAGTGAGTTGGAATTTTGATGGGGATTGCATTGAATCTGTAGATTGCTTTTGGAAAGATAGCCATTTTTACTATATTGTTCCTGCCAATCCATGAGTATGGGAGATCTTTCCATCTTCTTAGATCTTCTTCAATTTCTTTCTTCAGAGACGTGAAGTTCTTATCATACACATCTTTGACTCCCTTAGTTAGAGTCACACCAAGGTATTTTATACTATTTGTGACTATTGTGAAGGGTGTTGTTTCCCTAATTTCTTTCTCAGCCTGTTCATCCTCAGTGTAGAGAAAGGCCACTGATTTGTTTGAGTTAATTTTATATCCAGCTACTGCACTGGAGCTGTTTATCAGGTTTAGGAGTTCTCTGGTGGNATTTTTAGGGTCACTTATATATACTATCATATCATCTGCAAATATTTTGACTTCTTCCTTTCCAATTTGTATCCCCTTAACCTCCTTTTGTTGTCTAATTGCTCTGGCTAAGACTTGGAGTACTGTATTGAATAGGTAGGGAGAAAGTGGGCAGCCTTGTCTACTCCCTGATTTTAGTGGGATTGCCTCCAGCTTCTCTCCATTTACTTTGATGTTGGCTGCTGGTTTCCTATATATTGCCTTTATTATGTTTAGGTAGGGGCCTTAAGTTCCTGATCTTTCCAAGACTTTTATCATGAATGGGTGCTGGATTTTTTTCAAATGTTTTCTTAGCATCTAATGAGATGATTATGTAGTTTTCGTCTTTGAGTTTGTTTTTATAGCAGATTAAGTTGATGGATCGCTGTATATTAAACAACCTTGCATCCCTGGAATGAAGTCTACTTGATCATGATGGATGATTGTTTTGATGTGTTCTTGGATTTGGTTATACAGAATTTTATTGAGCATTTTTGCATCGATATTCATAAGGGAAATTGGTCTGAAGTTCTCCTTCTTTGTTGTGTTTTTATATGGTTTAGGTATCAGAGTAATTGTGGCTTCATGGAATAAATTGGGTAGAGTACCTTCTGTTTCTATTTTGTGGATTAATTTGCGGAGAATTGGAATTAGGTCTTCTTTGAAGACCTGATAGAGCTCTACATTAAGCCCATCTGGTCCTGGGGGTTTTTTGACTGGGAGACTATTAATGATTGCATGTATTTCTTTAGGGGATATGGGACTGTTTAGGTCATTAAACTGATCCTAATTTAATTTTGGTTCCTGGTATCTCTCTAGAACATCCAATTGGTATGTTCTTTCCCATTATTCTTCAGTTAACTGTAGCTCATATTTAAAGGATCTCCTGGATTTCACAGTATGTTCACTTTTAAAATTTGCCTATGACTTTCCAATTAAGTTTCCTTCTATGTCTAATTTCTGAGGATGTTTTGACAGAGTAGACCCCGAGCTTTAATTTCTGTTGAACATGGAAGATAAGAAAGAGTTGTAAAATGAGAGGGATTGTCAATCTGGGAAGTAGTTTTAAAGAATAGTTGCCAAGAAAGAAGATATGATTTGTTTTGTAAGGTAGAATATTTCTTAGGAATCTGAGTAAAGGAGAATATCTTTGCTTAGATAGATGTTTCCCTTAAATTCTATTCTGACTCCTATCTTCTCCACTTCTGTTTTCTTTGCTCCTTGTAGAGGAAAGGATTTTACTCTATTTATCAAGAAGCTCCACATTCATACTGAACATAATTGGAAGTATATATATATATATATATATATATATATATATATATATATAGTGGTTTTCTAAGGTTATTTCTTATAGATTCAAATTCTCCAACTCCTCACTCCCCTTGTCACTCTCCATCACCCTGTCTATGCAGGTGGATGTCAAACTATAACTTTTGGTTATTTGTGCTCACCTCCTGGGCTGTTGAAGCAGGGTCTCTCACTGTTTCTGCTGCTTTATTGCTTACCACAAGCTAACCAGCCCCAGAGCTTCCAGGGGATTCTCTTGTTGTTGCTTCCCATTTCCTATGCGTGAGTTCTGGATTATGCATGTGCGCCACTGCATCCAGATATCAAGGTGGGTTCTAGAGATGGATCTTGGGTGCTCATATTTTGCAGCTAGTTTTCTTACCCTTTAAAGCCCAGTCCCTCAAATTATTTCTCATGTTTGTTTGTTTAGATAAAAAGTCACTTTTTGAAAAATCATTTATGGCCAGGCTCTGGGGATTCAGATATGGGCATGTCTTTTGTAGAGTATCACTTGTCCATTATGTGTACTAATTATCCTGTCCTCCCGCATTATATTAGAATTTGTTAGTTTATTTTGTATTCTGAGTGGGTCTTTTTTAAACCCATGAATCCTTTCATAACATTATGAGTTGTTATTTGCAATGTCTTTATCCAATATAGTATAGGAGTTTCCAAGTCCTACCACATTTTGCTTGACTATCAGAATACAAACGAATGTCAATACAAACTCAGAGGAAAAGATTAAAACACAGTGGTGATGTGTGTACCAGATGGTAACATTTCAAAATCCCAACTTCCACCTTGAAGTTATAATTTTCTCAAGGGCACAAATCTAGCCAGTCCTTTCCTTCACATGGTGGGCACGGCAGGCAGACTTATTTTGTTCATCATTAATACATTTTCCACCAAATGCCCAAAGTTTGAATAACTCTTCTTTGCTTGTCTGTTATTCTTCCAAGTAAAAATTCTAATAAGATGAAAATTGGATTCATCTCTTTTCCAGGGGTGACTACTCTGCTTCAGTAAATAGCAAAACACTGTAGCTTCTCTTTAATCATATACAATCCTTAAAAATGTTCTTAAAGAACTGAGATTTAATAATATTAATAACTCCTACTGCTTCATCAAAAAAAATCTTAACCATCATTTCTTCTAATTTTATTTTTCTGTTCTTTATGTGGTCAAATGATTCCTGGCACCCTTCTTCTGTGTTAAGGTGTCAGCAATTGTACTTACAAATACTCATGAGTCAATTGTTCAATGCCAAGCTAGTGAAATAATGCAAATATAATGGAAAGAACACACTTCTAAAAAATGTGTTTGGGGGCTATTAGACTGTTTCAGTCATTAAAATGCCTGCCATGCAAGTATAAGAACTTGAATTCAGATCCCCCAGAGCCCATATCAAGACAAAAAACTATACATAGTAACTCAAGCCTGTAACCCAGTGTTGGGTGGGGGAGGTGGTGGAGTGTGGAGAGATGTGGCTATGTGAAACTCATTAGCTATTATTTTAACTGACTCACAGACCTTCTGGCTCATTAGGAGATCCTGTCTCAGACTCCGATATCATTCTCTGACCTCTAAAAGTATGTGTATATCCACACACATATGTACACTGCACACACTCATAGTAACAGAAATGTATAACACATATGTACCCCTCATCCACCCTTACCACACTACCATCACAAAGAACAACAACAACAACAACAACAACAACAACAACAGCAACAACCACCATAAGTTTTGAGTATGTAAATCTTCAAAAGATCTTTGAATCCTTGAACACTTTTATGTTGAGATATTTTCAAATTATTCTCTCTTTTTAGAGTCCAGTTCTTTTGAGTCAGTTGTTTGATGTCTGTCTTTCTCATAGAGCACCCCAGTCTGTATTGTCAGTAGTGTTAATGATCTGGCATTTCTTTAAAGGATGCTCTACCATGGGTTCTCAGATGTTCTTTCAAGCCTTTGATGCCCACTCAGTATGTTTTGACATTGATGTTTTCACATTATTTTTAGAAAGTGTCAAATGAAAGATTTCTGAGGATATGCAGCAAGCATGGCCTTTCCTCAAATCATTCCAGTGTTTATAACCAAATTTTTGAGGCATTTCATTTACCTGGTCCTAACATTAGGGCTAGTTTATTAACAGGTAGTTTATAAGTTATAGTTATAAGGTAGTCATTAGTCAATAGTCAATAGTATGGTATGTCTTTTCTTTTGTTCTGGCTGCTCTTGTGCCACTGAAGAACATTGTACAGATTTCTTTATAGGGATTTATATAGACACTAAGTGCCATTACATATTCTAATTTGTTTAATGTTAGTGTGTTTATATCTACCATGTTCTTTCATGGGAAGAATTAGTATTGCATAGATACTAATAATTTCTTCATATGTATGGTATATATGTGGATATATTGTGTAGTTCCATGTTCATGTTTGTATGAACATGAACATGGAGGACAAAGGTCAACATTGGGTATTGTTTCCCACTTTATTTTTTGAGATATGGTCCCTCCCTGAACTTGAAGCCATTGATTTAGTCAGGCTAGCTTGCCACCTATTTCTGGGAATCCTCCAGTATCTGTCACCCCATAACTTGGACTATAGCATGCACTACCATGTCCAGATTTTTGTTTGCGTGCTTATAGATTGGCATTTATGTCCTCACACTTGTGGTGCAAGAACTTTTCTGACTCAACTACCTCCACAGTCTTCTATGTTAATATTTTAAATTATTAGATAGGTCTAATGCTTTATCAATGGAATTGTGGTAGATCCCTTTATTGATTCTTTAACTTGGCAGTAAGAAATCTTTTGTTATAAAATAATAATAATAATAATAATAATAATAATAATAATAATAATAATAATAGATGGGAGGAAACTTTGGAAGATGATAAGGCGTAATGGGTGTGATAGTTTCCCAGGTGTATATTGATCCTCAGACTCATGGATCAGTGTATATATTAAGTATCTTCAGATTTTACAAAACACTCGAGTATAGTTAATTACTTTAAAAACGAAGTGAATTTGTAATAATTAGCTAGGGAAAAGTCAATTTATAAATAAAATTTCATCAATGCTTATATCCTTGTGAAAATAAATTGTACATGAATCGAAAATGATAAAAGGAAGGTGTAAGTACTTAAAAGAGTCTGAGCTGCATGGATACAGAAGAAACTCTGAAGCCAGAGTTGAAATGAGGAGGTATTAAGGACAGTATTTTGTTTTGAGAAAAGACCATGCTGCATAGCCTTAGCTGGCCTAGAACTCATTCCGTAGACCATATTAGCTTCAAAGTCAACCTCCTATACCATGGGAGTACAGTCATGCATTGTCACATGATGGTGTGACTAATACAGGTGATTCCTGGAACCTGTTGAATGGTGAAAGAAGCATAAAGTCAAACAAAATGATAAAACAGAAAAATCATTGCAATTCATTTTAGAAATGGTTAACATGATACAGCAATACTAAAAATAGCAAAGTGAAATGACAACCTTGGGAAATGTGAGCAAGACACAGAAAAGAAGAGGCAAATGACTTGAACTACATGAACTTTCTCAGTTTGTTCTCAATAAGTAAAATGAAAATTGACACTACACTGAGATTTCATTTCTATGAGATTGGCAAGAGTTCTGCTTTAACAGCACATGTTTTGGTCAAGCCTCAGGGGAAATGGGTGTGGTCATGTATTGCAGGTAGAAATACGCAGCATGGTAACCCTTATGAAGAGACTTTTTATAATTTCTAGAAAATTATGCATATCTGTCTTTATTGTTTTGACTCAGGAATTCCTTTGATAGGAGTCTGTTTCAAAGTGAATTAAGGAAAAATACAAAAAGGTATTTACATAGGAGTATTGATTACAGGATAGTTGGCTTTGGGATTATGTAAAGAAAATCATATTCACATAAAATCAAATTTTATTTCATGACAGAATAAAGAAATTATATATATTTCCACAGAGTTAAATCATCAGGCAAGGAAAATGTTCCAGCATAGCAGTGTTTTTAAATATTTAATTGTATGTGAATATACTTCTATGGTAAACGATTGAATACATGTGAATATTTATAAGACTATAATTAACACATGGTGGACATACAAGTATAAGCCAAATTTCCATGAATACACCAGATTTTGAGTTTGATTTTGAACTGTGAAAATGCATTTTTATATTTATTTAAAAGTTAGTACAACAAACACAAGAGTGGGAACTTAAAAATATACTTACAAATATAAATGTAAATAAAATGTTTATTTTACTTCAGTCATATGTGATACATAGTGAGTTTAAATTTCAGAAAAATTGCCCTAAATCCCTAGTGTGTTATTCTCCAATGATAACATAATAGAATTACATTTTAAAAATAATATTGTAATTATATTGTTGTTGATATTCTCAGTAGAATTATAAAAAGGACTAAGATTTATCTTAATGTCACCAGGATCCAAAATTTATCTCAGCATGGTAAGAGTGATGAAAAGAGTTCAAATTTGAAAAGAAGTTATTGATTCAAAATCTTATTCTGAATTTTCTTTCTTAGGAAATACATTTTTCTATGGACTTTCACCCTTTTTCAATACTGTAAGATTAAGGTTGAAAATCACTAAACAAGAAAATGAGGCAGGTAGACAGGTCTTTGAAACAGAGCCAAACTGTAAGTGGCTATGCAGCATAGACTGTACTATAGCAACATCACCCCCCAAAAGTCAGAACCACCCGTACACATAGAAATGACTATTGGTAGTTCTTTGATTTACTGTATTGATACATGCGTATAATTTCCTTGTGAAACTATTTCACTCCTCTGGATAATGCTTAGAAAACTCCATAGGAGGACCGCAACAGAGAGTAAACTGGGGATGGGGGGAATTGACACATTCCTGGAAACTATTCTTTGACCGATCTCCCCTTACATGATATCTCAGCTAGGGTCTCTACTGTTGTGGTGAAACACTGAAACAGAAGTAACTTGCTGAGGAAAGGAACCTTTTATTGTTGTTATTATTATTATTATTATTATTATTATTATTATTTTCTTTATTTACATTTCAAATGCTATCCCGAAAGTTCCCTATAACNCCCCCCCCCGCCCCTGCTCTCCTACCCACCCACTCTCACTACTTGGCCCTGGCCTTCCCCTGTGCTGGGTCATATAAAGTTTACAAGACCAAGGGGCCTCTCTTCCCAATGATGGCCAATTAGGCCATCTTCTGCTACATATGCAGCTAGAGACACGAGCTCAGGGGGTATTGGTTAGTTCATATTGTTGTTGCACCTACAGGGTTGCAGCTCCTTGGGTACGGAAAGGAACCTTTTGGCTTACTTATCATGAAGCACAGTCCATCGAAGGAAGCCCAGGCAGTAATGCGAACTTGCAAGAACCTGGTGACAGGAGCTGGTGCAGAGGCCATGGAGGGGTGGAGTTGGTGCAGAGGCCATGGAGGGGTGGAGCTGACGCAGAGGCCATGGAGGGGTGGAGCTGATGCAGAGGCCATGGAGGGATGCTGCTGACTGGTTTGCTCAGCCTTCTTTCTTCTAGAATCAGGACCATCAGTGAAGGCAGGGTACCACCCTCAATGGGCAGCTTCCTCCAGTATTAATCACTAAATAAGAAAACGTCCAACAGGCTTCTTTTGGAGCCTTCTTCTTTTGGAGCCATTTTCTAAATGAGGTTTCTTCCACTCAGCTATCTCTAGCTTGTGTCGAGCTGATACAAGAACTCATAGGCAATCATGGGAGTGCTCCCTCCATTCATTTAAAGTTTGCCAATAAAATGTACTATACAAACACTGAGCAATGACAGTCTCTCTTCAGAGACGCTCACTCACTCATTTGGTATGTACTACTGTTCTTTTCTTAGGAAACATCATTTTCCTTATCAAAAAGAAAAGCAAGAAATGGAAAGAATAAAGTAGACATGCATTTTCCTTACTTTATTTACCAAGAAGAGATGAATAAAAACGTCTTGGAAGAATGAAAAGAAAAAAAAAAAAACCAAGCACAAGAAAGCTCGAAAAGATTTCAGTGGTAATGTCAAAAAATTCAGAACTGAACATGAAGATACTCATGGTTGAAAATGAGAAACTTTTAGGCAGTCAGTGAGAATAGTAAGCAATAAACTGACATAATGGAGAAAGACATAGCAATCATTGTGAATTTTGGACATTAGAACACATTATTCCAACCTTTCCTCATCATTTACTTACTTTTTAACGAATATTCATTGTTCTCTTTTTAAACATTAAATGGGCCATTATTCATTATGATAACTGTAAGTATTTTCTGGACAATTTATTTTTAACATTTCACTTTCTCATTCTTTTTAAAATTGTCTTTCCTTGGACTATAACTAGTCGAAATACGGAAAACATTTTAAAGGGTTTGAAGGACTTAAGGGACTAGAGAGACGGGTCTGCGTTCAAATCACATACTACTCATGCAGAAAACAAAGAGTTCTTCTGCATCTCATAATTGCCAGATACCCAAGTTCCAGAAACTACAACACCATATTCTGGACTCTGTGGGTACATATAAACACTTGCATATCACATCACTACACACTAACACATTACTAAAAAATAATAAACTTAAAGGATTTTTTAAAAAACATTGGATCTAATGGAGGCTATAAATTCTTTAAACATTAATGGAAATGTATTTAACATATAATGGTAAGTAAAGAGTCAAATGTTCCTCCCCAGGCCTGTAAGAGGCTAGAAAATTATGTACTTGATATAGGTTTTTTGCTTCATGTCAGGGAATTTCCTCATAAACTTCATTTCAGTGAGGAAATCACAGTCTGTAGTTTGAAGTAGTAATTTGCAGATTAATAGACAAGAAGATTTATTGAAATGAACAGCAGAAGGGAAAAGTCATTTTATAATGCATGATAGAATAGTCTAACCAAAAAAATTGTTGTTTTCCTAACTCTATACATAAATCAGCGCCTTATCATTTTTGTGTAGTCATGCTTAACATTTTTCATCTTGGAATTATGAGTAAAATCTTTGTAATTCAGGCTTTGGAATACATCTTTTATGCTATATCTAATAAGCATTTCAAAAATGTCATTCTCCTATTTTCTTCTCATTTTTATTCTGACTTTCTCTGTTAGCAGTCCGTGGTCCAGTGACTTACTGCACGTCTGATGGATGGATGCTGAGCAGCCCTGTGCAGGTTGCTCTCTTGCAGACTAGCTACAGAGACCTGTGTGAGGAAACAGAAAACCCCAAATAAATACTTAAGTCCCTATGTTACTGGGGCTCATTTTCTGTCATAGGAACTATGGTTTTATGATTCTTAATATTTTATGATTCAGGGACGGTTTTGCCAGTCTCAGTTTTACATAAAGGGCTAAATCTTCCATCATCACATTTTCATTTTTCATTTTCTTCCCTTTATTTTTGTCCTTGTGCAACAGTCTCAGCACAGAAATTCCTGTTGATAAGGGGACATGTATGAAATAAGAACTATCCATCCGCATAAGGTTAAGTGCATCACCATCAACTGATTTCAGCTTCTAACACTGCTATGCAATCTTGAGGAGCAGAGACGATGAGAGAGACTAGCTTCAGGACTCCTGTATCTTTGTGCACAAGAAAATCTGATGTCTAGGGAAGTTTGAAAAGGAAGTGATGTTTCAGGGGAGTGGAAATATTTGTTTTTATGAATGAGGCTAGCAAAACAATTAATTTAAGTATGAAAGCAAGGCAACTCTATTTAACTGTCAAATTGTCGAGTTTTTTTAAATACACTAATAACTTTGGTAGAATATAAAACATAAACCGTGTGTAGAAAGTACCTATATAGCTTGAAAAGCAAACAGATGCCCATTTGCTCATGGAGTACTGGATGAAACACAATTTTAGCACATAGAACATCCTTGAGTGATTCTCCAAGCTTTAGCAACCATCACTTTTTTTTTTTTATTAATCATCAAATATGTTACTAATACCCTTTTTGCTTTTTAGCATTATGAAGTGGTATAACTCCTTAAACATTGAATTTATTTGGTCTTTTAAAAAATCACCCAGGAGAAACCACAGTGAGTGTATTTCTCTGGGCATTAATTTTGTTTTTTCTTGTTAATGGTGTAGCACATTTATTTTTGCCCAAATGTAATACCCTAACATGTTTGATTATGTGTGTATTCACATTTGAATGTGCATGCGTATATATTTACATTGCTTCATATACACACGTACCAGTGATGAATATCCACAGTTTCATGTTTGCTGAATGGATAAAATCACTCTTGTAAATAATAACACACGTTGCTAAAGCTGGAATGCTCACACACTAGGCATTATTCTAAGCACCTTACATGTGTGTGCACAAGCTTCGTATATTAGCTAATGTGGTTTTGCTCCCTTAAAAATCAATACAAGCTTATGCAGTAGATACTATTGTTGCTATCAATGTGTAAATAAGGAAAATGAAGCATAAGATGCTACTAAATTCGTGAGAAACAGAAAAGTGTTGCACATAGGCAGTGTGACCTGAAAACCCAGCTACGTACTGCTAATTACTGATACTCTGTCACTTATTTCTTTCAACATTCTTGGTGTTCTTTATGTTTATGACAGTGAGCTTTCTGAGTTGTAGATTTTGCAAATATTCCACTTTTCCTGAGAGGTCATTGAAACCTGTTAATTAGCAATGGCTGAAAAAGTCCTAGCTTCATTCATTTGCCTTCAAGTTCCACAATTTCAATTTTCATAGCAGCTGAGTAAGATTCCAGTGTGTAAAATGCACCACATTCTCATTCCTCATTCCCCATTTGATGGTCATTTGGGTGGCTTCCAAGTTAAGGTTATTATGAATAGTGCAACAATGGACACAGATGAGCAAATATTCTCATATTGAGATGTAGAGTCCTTTGGGTATATGCCCAAGAGTGGTATAGCTGGATCTTGAGGTAGATTGATTTTCGGCTTTTGAAAGAACTGTCAGTCTGATTTCCATAGTGGCTGCACCAGTTTGAACTACCACCAGCACCCTTGCCAACATGTACTGTCATTTTTTTTTTTAAATCAATCTTAGTCATTCTGACAAGGGTATGATGAAATCTCAAATTAGTTTTACTTTGCATTTCCCTGATGGATAAGAGTGTTGAACAATTTAAAAAGTGATTCTTGGTCATTTATGTCTCCTCTTTTGGGAACTCTTTGTTTAGTTCTATACCACAATCTTTATTTGGGGTATTTGGATCCTTGAGGTTCATTATGTTGTTATTTTTTATATATTCTACATATTAATCTTTTATCTGATTTATCATTATTAAAAACCTTTTCTGGTTCTGGAACATGTCTGATTGGTGTTGTTCTTTGCTGAACAGAAGCTTTTAAGCATCATGAGGTCCATTTATTAATTGTTGGTCTTCATACCTGTGGTATTGGAATCCTGTTCAGAAAATCCTTTCTCATGACAATAAATTTAAACATATTCCCTACTTTCTCTATGTTGTAGCTCTTTATCCACTTAGATTTTTTGTTGGTGTGTAGAGTGTTTTTGGCTGCTTTGTTAAAAAGTATGTGTATGTAGGTATGTGGAATTATGTCTAAGACTTTAGTTTGATTCCACTAATCAGTGTGCTGTCTGTTGTAGCATTTTTTGTTACCATAACTCTATAATACAGTTTGAAGGATGATAACCCAGGCAGTTCTTTCATTATTCAGGACATTTTAGCTCTCTTAGATTTATTGTGTTTCCATATGAAGTTGAATATTATTTTTTAAAAATGTCTGTAAATTTATGTTTTTGAGAAAGTTTCACAATATTTTTTTTTCTGGCGGATGGACCAATTTATATTCTGACTAACAGAGAAAAAGAATTTCTCTTTCCCTAATTCCTCACCAGCATTGCTGTCACTTATTTTCATGATGTTCACCATTTTGATTGGGGTATGATAGAATTACAAAATAGTTTTAATTTGCATTTCCCTGATGCCTAAGGATGTTGAACAAATTAAAAGTGTATTTATTGGCCATTTGTGTCTCTTTTGAAAATACTCCTTAGTTCCTCATTCAATATTTGAATGTGCTGATTTCTTGTTTGGTTTATTTTCAGCTCTTTCTATATCCTAGATGTCACTCCTTTGTCAGTGTATGGCTGGCAGTGATTCAGTCCTATTCTGAAGGCTATCTTCACCCAGATAACAGTTTGCTTTACTGTGCAGAAGCTTTTTAATTTTGTGAATTCTCATTGTCAATTGTTGGCCTCATTTCCTGAGTTGTAGAATCCTATTAAAGTTTAGCTGAGAATAGTATCATAAACATACCAAGTTTGTTAATTAGCCCAAATAAAGCTAGGAAAAGCTGGTGATTAGTAATCTCCGGCACTGATGATGTTGAGAGGATTAATTATTCCTTTTTGATGAATTCTTTTCATAGAGATTCAACGAAGAGTTTATATAAAGTTTTCATTAGAGCATTTGCTCTTTCCTAACAATCCACTTAAATGCTAAGAAATGTTTATCATCTAGGAAAACTGTGAATTCCAATCACATCATGCTAATTTCGTTTCCTTTACACACTTGCTCACATTTTATTTCAAGTGAAGCAGATGGTTGGGTTCTATTTTGCTTTCCAACTGTCAGTTGAGGTAATTGAAGTGAAAAGAAACTGTTTGTCCTGGCAGCTCTGGAAGGACCATGAGCGTCTATCTAATGGGATGAAAACATTAGCTACCAAGTCCAGGCCTGAAGCACCTTTATCTCACCTGTAATCAGACCCAGCTAAGAATCCACCACCCAGAGATAATGATTTTCCATCACTGTTAGTCTGGTTGGAGTCCAAATTGCTTTCCTGAAAGAGACATTACTGCAAATTATGTATGGTCTTTCCACTGCTCCCTCTCCTCCTGGTCAGGTAGTTTTCATGCCATTCTGGATTTGCAGGCTGCAGAGTCTGTCTCTAGGAGTTTCCTAAGTAAATAGTTGTGCTTTCCATTAAGAACATCTTTTATTGATGCATCTAACATGTTTTATTCCCATCCATTTGAGCTTTAGCTTTTAAGAGTAATAAAGAAATTTCTACTTGCAGGATTTAATAGGATTTAATATTTGCTCATTTGAAAGTTACATTATCTTACTGTATTTTTATTACTGTAGAATCATTTATTTTATTTTCATGTCCTGTGTGTGCTAGGCATGTGTGGACATGTGCTCACTTATGCACACATGTGCAAGGAGGCCTGAAGCTGATGTTAGGTGTTTTCCTGGATCCACCTCCACTTTATTTACTAGGCAAGGCCTCTCAGTTGAACACAGAGCTCTTTCATGGTCTAGTCTAGACTGCCTGATTACTATTGGTATCACCTGAGTAGGCCTTCCCAGAAATTACAGCCAGCCACCATCCCAGCCTAGCCTTTATGTGGGTTCATCTCAATGAGTAGTGCCTCTCATGCTGGTAGAGCAAGTGCTTTATTCACTGATCTATTTCTTCAGCCCCTGTAGAGACAACAATTAGTTAATCCATTAGCAAAGTTTAAATTGAGTGTAAAATGAGCATTGCAAAGGATCTTATCAGACTTCTCACATATATTTGTGACTGAAGGTTTTCATTGAAATTTTATTAAATCTACATTCTGTTTACATGAAGTAAACGGTCCTTGATACCGTGGACCTGCTCTGAGCAGAAGTAGGTGGTACGTTTGCATGTTTTTCTGTAAATAACATATGGGTAGAGTCTTTTATAGGAAGATGTTTCTGTTGAAGAAAACATATATCAAACCTTTTAAACTTTAAGCCCTAAATTTCATCTTATGTTTTATATGTTACACCTACTGGTGTTGGTCTGTTTTACAGCATAATTATTAAAGGAAATGCAGTTCAGAAAAGTGTTAGTATCCATTATAAAATGTATTTAGTTGGCTTCAAATTGATTGCTATGGGTGTTCTTGGTGGCCAAAAGAGGAGGGGAAAACAACTAAGTAAAAGCTTTTTAATAAAAGCAAAGTATTTCCCATGGAAGACTGCTTTACTTAAGCACAAGTCTATCTTATACTGAGGAGTGAAAGACTGTCTTGTGGGTGATAGATATGGAGGCATGTACCAGTGTCTTCCAGTCTCATCCTTTTGCTTTCTTGAGTTAGTGACAGGAGGCAAGCTGTCTGATTTTAAATATTTATTGTGTATGTGTCAGTGTAGTGTGTGTGTGTGTGTGTGTGTGTGTGTGTGTGTGTGTGAACATGAGTGCATATTTCTGTAGAGTTCATCAGATTCCCCCCTGGTTGTGAGTCACATTATGTGAGTTCTGGGAACCAAAGTTACATATGCCCTTTGCAAGAGCGTTATGCAACTTTTAGCTCCTGAGCCGTTGCTCAAGTCCCATCATGCTAAATTTTTAAGTCATATAGGGAATGAAAGTTTTTTACTGTATTTTTATTGAAGGAAAATGACTGTATGTTGGGAGAAAGACATTAACAATTGTTCTCATTAGTCTTTCTAATCTTTATACAAACTGAAGTCATCTGGGAAGATAGGACTGCAGTTGAGAAATTGCTCCCATTACAATTTGTAGATATTTCTGTGGGGTGTTTTCTTGATTGCTGATTGACGTGGCAATGTTATTTCTGAGTATGTGGGCTTCAAGTGTATTAGAAAGGTAGATGAGTAATCCATTGGAGTAAGACACTAAGAAGAGTTGTCCATGGTCTTTGCTTCATTTCAAGCCTCAAAGTTCATCCTTTGAGTTACTGCTGTGGCTTCCATTTGTGATGGATTATAAAATATGAAATAAAACCTTTCCTCTTCTAGAGTATCCTTTGGATATCTATCTATCTGTTTGTCTGTCTATCTATCTATCTATCTATATCTATCTATCCAACTATTAACCTATTATGTATTTATATTTCATCTACCTACAATCTATTATCTATCATCTATCTATCTTTCCATCTATCACTTATTTATCATCTATCTATCTACCATCTACCTTTCTAATTTTTATGTCTATCATCTATATATGCATATAATTCTCTTTCTTTTGGAAATAGTAAGGAAACAAAATGGCTCTATATTTATATCTTGTATCTTTATATTTTGGCCAAATGTTTTACCTCATCAAAATTGCCACAGGGTTTATAGAGATAGATATACAGATGAAAAATATTGACAAAGATGGAGAAAGAGCAATAGTAACAATCATGCAGAGGTAAGGTACTAGAGTTGTAGCTATTTTTCATGAAAGATCCATGGAGGTAAGTGGATTTTATGTCCAATTAAATTTTAGAGGAAAATAGGAGCTGATTCATCTTCCTTCCTTCCTTCCTTTTTCTTTTTCTTTTTCTTTTTCTTTTTCTTTTTCTTTTTCTTTTTCTTTTCCTTTTCCTTTTCCTTTTCCTTTTCCTTTTCCTTTCCCTTTCCCTTTCCCTTTCCCTTTTCCTTTTTCTTTTTTCTTTTTCTTTTTCTTTTTCTTTGTTTTTTTGAGACAGGGTTTCTTTGTATAGCCATGGCTGTCCTGGAACTCACTCTGTAGACCAGACTGGCCTCGAACTCAGAAATCCGCCTGCCTCTGCCTCCCAAGTGCTTGGATTAAAGGCCTTTAGACACCACTGCCCGGTGCTGATTCATTTCTATATGCATACTTAGAAACTATATGACAGAAATAATATCAGGAGTGCTTCTACAAGAATTGTGAGTGGATGCTCACAGTCATCTATAGGATAGAACACAGAAACCCCAATGGAGGAGCTAGAGAAATTACCCAAGGAACTGAAGGGGTCTGCAACCCTATAGGTGAAACAACAATATGAACTAATCTGTACCCTCAGAGTTCATGTCTCTAGCTGCATATATAGCAGAAGATGGCCTAGTCAGTCATCGTTGGGAAGAGATGCCCCTTGGTCTTGCAAACTTTATATGCCCCATAGAGGGGAATAGCAGGGCCAAGAAGTGGGAGTGGGTGGGCAGGGGAGCAGGGTGGGGGGAGGGTATAGGGGACATTAGGGATAGCATTTGAAATGTAAATGAAGAAAATATCTAATAAAATAAGTATAAAAAAGAATTTTGACACTTCTGCACATTATATGAATAAGTGGAAAATTTTTGTTTACTACATTCATAAAGCTATTAGTTCTGAATTTTCAGGTGAAGAAATTGAAATTTTGAGAAATTAAGAAATTCGTTCTAATCTCTTCATTTCTTAGATGCAATTTTTTTCTAGGACCGGGGCCTCATAACATTTTTTTTTTTCTTTTTACCTTCCATATTAACAAATCTGTTGATGGTGTCCTTGCTTGGGTCTTATTTAAGCAGCCACAATGAGGAGAGTTCACGAGTGTAGCTCCCCGGACATTTCTAGTTAATGCACTCTCACAGCCGACTTCCTGTTCCTCTAGCTCCTGTGGTCTGTCTTCCTCATCTTCTGTGATGTTCCTTGAGCTATAAGTGTATCAGAAAGGGCTGGGAACCACATCTTCAATTGTTCCCTGTATTTTCATTGTTTGTGACTTTGTTAATAGTCTCAGTCACCTGCAATCAGAAGTTTCTTTGATGAGGGATGAGAAGAAATAAATTTTATAAGGATATTTAGAATGCAATTATGAATTATGCTTCTTTAGTAAAGTGGAAGTTATGTGTTCTATTTTCAAGATCCATGACCCCACTAACCCTAGTAAGTTTCTTAGGTTTTCAGTACTATGCAAGCTTTGTCTCCTGTTGAGTATACCTTAAGTCAAATTAGAGAACTCTTAGTTATCACCAAGATATGTGTGCCACTATCTCATGCTTAGGGTTATGCTTAGGGTTGTAGTTCATAGGCATCATAGCTGGGTAAAACTATTGCTTGGACACTACTTTTTTTTTAAAAAAAATTTAATCTTATTTTACAGTCCAGATTTAATCCCCCTCCTGGGCCACCCTCTGACTGTTCCACATCCCATACCTCCTCCGTTCCACCCCCTTGTCCCCAACACCCCAACCACCACCACAGCAGACCTTCCCACTCCCCAGGGCCTCCAGTCTCTTGAGGTTAGGTGCATCTTCTGTGACTGAGGCCAGACTCAGCTGTCATCAGCTGTATATGTGTTGGGGGGACCTCATATCATCTGGTATATGCTGCCTGGTTGGTAGCCCGTGTCTGAGAGATCTCAGGGGTCCAGGTTAGTTGAGATTGCTGGTCTTCCTACAGAGTCATCTTCCTCCTTAGCTTCTTTCAGCTTTTTCTAATTCAACCATAAGGGTCAGCAGCTTCTGTCCATTCATTAGATGTAAATTATCTGCATCTGACTCATTTAGCTGCTTGTTGGGTCTTTCAGAGGGCAGTCATGATAGACCCCTTTTTCTGAGTACACCATAGCCTTAGTGAGGGTGTCAGGCCTTGTGTCCTCCAACTGGATCCCAGTTTGGGCCTGCCCCTGGACTTCCTTTTCCTCAGGCTCTTCTCTGTTGGGAACAAAATAAAACCAAAGGGGGGCCAGGGGCAGGGGAAGTTGTGAGGAAAAAGATGCCCATGGCCTGCCAGAGTTTCCTATTCTCCAGGTGGGTGGACTCGGGGAGATTGCCAGGCTCTTTCTGCTTGGCCCCAGGTGGGCATTGCCTCTGACCCATGCTGCCACTGGGGGTGGGGTGGGTGGGGGTGGAGAAGGGGCAGCCCTGACAGGGACCCCCTGGAGCTACTTTGCTAAAGCCACCAGGCTTGTGGGAAGAGGGAAGAGGGAAGAAGTTCCCAACAATGAGCAGAGTGCTCAGCAGGCCTAGATGGAGCAGAGCAGAGACTTTATGGTTTAAGAGCTT
>NC_034591.1:2798465-2808181 GCF_900095145.1 Mus pahari
ACTGGGGAGGAGTTTAGCCTGAAGGTCAGAAGGTCAGACCACTGACCATTAGGTACTTTAGGCAGGGGTGGGAGTTCCAGGAGCATGAGGGAACACCTACCGTGTCATGAGGTGAATTATGACCACTGGGGTTCAGACCTCAGCTCGACTGGAGACCAGTCTGCAATTCCCCATACTTCTCCATTTTTGTCCCTGCAGTTCTTTCAGACAGGAACAATTCTGGGTCAGAAGTTTTGTCTGTGGCATGGTAACCCCCTTTCTCATTTTATGCCCTGTCTTTCTGCTGGCAGTAGGCTCTACAAGTTTTCTCTCCCAACTGTAGGATACTTCTATGGGGCCTTCAGTTATCATAATGGGGCTTTTAGGTCAGTTCAAGATATAACTTTTCCCAGGAAAGATTCCCTCAATTTTTTATCCAATACCAGTTATCTTGAAATAACATAAATATAAGATAACATTTCATGGACTGAAAAAGTTGTATATACATATGACTTCATATTTTATTTATATGCATAAATATTTTAAATATATGCATATCAACAAATAAAGGAATAAAGGTCATGGATTTGAACTTAGGGAAGATCAAGGAGCATGGAATACATGGGAAGTGTTCTCAGGAGGAAAAGAAAGGGAAGAATAATATAATTATATTTTAATTTCAAAAATAAATTTAAACTAAAAAATGTTTGCTCCAGCTCACACAATCTTCTGGCATAGAGTCTCATATTCTTATGTATTTCTGTTTGACTACACATTCCACATTGCTTTCCATTATTGATACTCTGCTTCCAACTGGTTTCAGATGGTTGTCTCTTGAGAATGCTTTTTGCTGAAACTTTGGTAATAACTATATTTTCTTGTTTCACATATATTTTTCACTCTTTCAGTCATTCCTCGGAAAGGGGTTTCATACCCCTTTCACTTCCTTGGGAAGTCCCTCCAAAGTGCCCTAAGTCCAGTGTGATTATTTCAACAGATATTATAAGTGTGATAGTTTATGGAATAGTTTCAAATCTATCATTTCTAACACAATGATGAAATGGTGTCAAAAGATGGATATAATGTACTTTAGTGAGGTTTGTTAACTTGTATGCTTTTCAAGGGAGGGTTTCTCTTGTGTAGCTTTGGCTTTCTTGAAACTTGCTCTGTAGACCAGGTTGGCCTCGAACTCAGAAATCTATCTGCCCCTGCCTCCTGAGTGCTGAGAGTAAGACATGCACCATTACTACCCAACTTAGTGTTTGTTATTTGGTTGCTTGGTTGGTTTAATACACCATGTAATCTACAATGGTTCAAAACTCATGGGAACTTTTATGCCTTAGCCTTCCAAGTAAATGTTGGAAACACGGATATGTGAGACTATAGCTGACTCTAATCTGCTGTTGCTCATAATCATGATGGGTCTGGAGGTCAGTTACCAAGAGTAAGGTACTAATGAATTATAATCATTACAATGACATTATGCAAATACATGCTTATATATATATATATATATATATATATATATATATATATATATTTCAAATAATGCTATTTCATGGAATTTCACATGAATGGAAAATCAACATTGAGGAAAGAGAGAGATAATCTTACTATATGTAAAACAGCAATATTAAGAGAAATAAAGGGGAAATGGTAGTGTCAATTATTATTTTTTTGATCATTTTATGGGAACACATATGATCTGTGGCCCCTGAAGAATATAATAATCTAAAATGCAAGATTTGTCCTTTCTTTTTAGCATCTATTTGAATTGTAATGGGTTAGATGACTATGAACAATGATTAAGTAGTGATTTTGTAATGAATATTTTATGTTAGTGAATAATCATTTAAAATTTAATTTTTGCATCTTAAAATGGTATACATAATTAAATAGACTATATAACTCTCTTTCATTTCCTAAAACTTGTAAAATTAAATTCTACCCCATCACAATAATAGTTATTTAAAATTAGGTTTAGTTTCTTTCAAATTATCAATCATGACTATTTTAGATGTTTACCACTGCAAAACTCTGAAATTCCTATCCCATCAGATTCATGTGAACCCAATTATTCACAATTATCACACAATCAAAATGCATCACCAGAAAGGACATGGGCAATAACAGCTGCCAAAGGTTCTGGAAAACTGCCTTCTGCTTTCAAGGCTATGCGTTCCAATGCATAAAAATGCTATAGGTTACAAATTTCCAGAATAATCAGGATATACAATTACTGAATTACTGGTTTCATTAGTATCTATTAAGAGTGCCTTCTTGGTTATTTTATAATCCAAAGAATATTAGATCAAATGTAATAGTCTCTCTCAAAATACGGTACATCTGTGTATTTTTTGTGTATGTGAATGTCTTTGCCCATGTGAGGATAGATTTAATTAGCATTCATGTTTTAATCTATGTATATATGTAATCTACCTATCTACCATTTTACGCACATGTAAATAAGCAAATAAAGATGAATCAATACTGACAGAATGGGGATTGTGAGCTGTCATCGATGCATTATCTCAATGTGAATAGGTTACATTGAATACATGTGAATAGGTTACAATGTGAGTAGGTTACAAAGCCCGTTTTTGTACTAACCCCTCTTTTCCTGATCTGTTAACTCACATCTGCCTATGGGTCTTGGAGAAAAACAGACTCATCATTTTCCCTGCTTTTTACAGGCCACCCCTTCTACTTTGTTCTTTGTGGTCAAACATCCAAATAAATTCTGGAACATTAGAAAAACCAAGGTCTGCCTGTACTGGGTGATTGTGTCTTTCTGATTCAGGAGTGGTTAGAAACCTCTGGATGAAGGTTTAATTCTACATTCTCTAATCTGCTTTGCCATCAGTAATAAAGCTGTTATTCAAACTGCCATCTATTTCCTGCACTTTAATTTTTCATCAGTTCTGGACCTAAGACAGGAAAGAAGTATTATTTACCAACGCCATCTGGTCCTAAAGGTGGTATCTAAGTCCCTGAAGCATATGGTTCAATGGAATGCAGAAAATAATGCCACACTCTTACAAAATTTTTTTAGTATGACTAAATTTTAGCCAAGTTAACATTTTTAAAACAAAGCTACATCAAAAAAAACCTCTAACATATGGACTAATTAAATATCAACATAAAAAATAACTTTTGTTAGTCTTCAGCAAAATCAGAGACATAGGAACCATCCAATGAACAAATTCCACAGATAATCATTTCTTGAGTGGAGTATGCTGTACACCAGTCATCCAGAAAAAGCATCTTTATTGCTTAAAACTCCATTCTTTCAGTTCATTCCTGTTCTCATTTCCAGTGCCATGCTGGCATGTGTTATGCAGACAAATAAGATCCACTTGAGGAATATTTGTGATAGTATTTTCAAGGGTCTTACACTTCTTCAGTTTTAGTGTGGAATTGAGACTTTGTCTTGATGGTTTTCAAGGAGTTTTTAGATTCTTGAAGGTGTTCTATGATTCATACTCAATGTTCTAAACTATGAAGAGAGCATAGACAGCTTTATGGGTGTTCTTCATCTCACCAAAGTTACTCACTAATACGGAGTTACCTATTTTTAACCTTCTAGAAGTAAATTCAATTTTTTTCTTGACAAAGGTTGGGATAGGATTTAATTTAGATTAAATTTCCAAACAATATATTCATCATAAAATGCTAGATTTCCATTTCATTTTGCCACATGACATACCATAAAGAATCAGTGCCATAGTCAAAATCTGAGGAGGAATTAAATTCCCTTTGTCACATGAGTTTGCAATTATGATTATTTAGTAACAAGAGGGCCCACTGTGTTGACCTTTTTCAGCACTAATTTTCTCATTCTTACTCTTCTTTGTCGTCTCCTCCTCCCAATCCTTCTTTGTCTTCCTCTTCTTCCTCCTCTCCTCCTCCTCCTTCTCCCCTTTCTCTTCTTCATGCGTGGCTGTGCACATGGGCTCACTTTTATAGAAAGGATAGGGTGACATCAGGTGTCCTCCTCTGCTGTTTTCCTTGCATTGTTTGAGACAGACTTTCTCCCTGACCTTGGATTTGTCTGATGACCAGGTTGGCTGGACAGCAAGACCTTAAGATAGGCTTTTTACCCCTTTGTCCCAGTTCTGAGAGTACAGGCTCCAGCAGCCATGTGCCCATGCTTTTATGCCAGTACCAAAAATTTGAATGCAGATCTGTGCAGAAAGGACTTTACCCGTCATGTTATCTTTCTATCCCCTTAATATGTAATTTTTAAGAATTACTTAACTCTGTTACTTTGCCTCAGAGTATGTGGTAGAAAGAGCAAATGTTATGGAAGCAGAGTCAATGAGTATATACTTGACATTGGGGAGCAATTTTTTTCCTCACTGATCTTAATATCAATTGTAATAACTGTTAAACAGAGTAAACCAGAAACATACCGGAGACATGTTGGCTTATTTGAGAGATCTTAAGCAAAGTTTCTAGGAGGAGCATTGCAATATTTTGAAAACTTTATAACAGCCTATGTTCCTTACAAAGGTGTTATAGATTCTGGGGAAAGCTGTGCTGTTGGGTTTTGCAACACAGGAGTAAATATCTGCTGCTGGTGATGATAAATATTCCCCTCACAGGAGCTCTGCCCTGGCAACGTCTCTTGCACAGGTTTCCAGTGATGGAGAAGACAATGTTCATCATGCTTTGGTACAGACTTGACTATGCACTTCCATTTGGTTCCTTTGGTTCTATGAATAATAATGAAGTGAAATGACAGGGGCATTTTCTGTTTTATCAGCTTTGGGCTCCCTGGTGTGGCCTGGAGACCCATAGTTCCCACACCCCATGGCTTGCAGGATTCTGCTTATATTTTGTTAATTTGAGTCTGTCATGAGGATAAAAAGTGGGGAATAAGAACTTCACTGAGCCAACAGGCACTTGAACATTTGCAAATAAAATATATGGGTTTTAGCTGGAATGTGGGCATCTTTCCTAGAATCTGTGCTGTTTTATACAGATAAAATTACTCATAGCAACTTTTTCATACTAACACCCAAATTCTAGATATTCTTAAAGACCCAAGTAATGCCATGCATTTCATCTTTCTGATCAATCTTTTAAAAGGCTGTCTTGCATAGTTCAAATAGCTGACTTATGAAGCAACCATTTTAATGTTTATTTATTTATTTATTTATTTATTTATTTATTTATTTATGCAGAATATGTGTGGAGGTTAAAAGTCAGCATTTGGTATCTTCTTCAATTGCCTTCCATCAGGTTTATTGAGATAGGGTGTCTTATTGAACTCACTGTTTCAGCCAGACTTGCTGGTCTGCAAACTCCAGGAAACCTCCTGCCTATCTTGCCCTAGTGTTCAATTTACAGATTAGTGCAGCTATATCTGCATGATTACATTGGTGCTGAGGAATCTTCATTGTTGCATGAAAGCTTTACCAGCATTGCCAGTACCATAAGCCTACCTTTACTTATTCAGTGCAAATGTCAACTAAGCTTGGCATAGCTGCAGAAATTTGTACTAAAGACAAAGGAAAAGAGAGAGAGAGAGGGAGAGAGAGAGAGAGAGAGAGAGAGAGAGAGAGAGAGAGAGANAGAGAGAGAGAGAGAGAGAGAGAGAGAGAGAGAGAGAGAGAGAGAGAGAGAGAAATGTAACAAAACTCCAGTTTTGAACTAATGGTTTTTATCCTAATATCTTGTATATGGAAATAAAATGAAAGGTTTAATGAGTTAAATTACCGAAAAAAAAATTACCTAGTTGTTTTTGGTTGTGAGCCTAGCCTTTAACGGCTGAGCCATCTCTCCAGCCCCACCTAATTGTTAATAAGATATTTGACTTTAATATCCTAAGGCTCTGTAAGTCATTTTTTTTTTTTGGTAAAAAGATATTTCAATTTATTTGAGAAACATATATTGATAAACACAAAGAATAGAAATTTATGGTGTTTTTAGAAAAAGAAAATATCTGACTACAGTTTTTGACCCTGAAAAATGTATGTCCTTATATAGAGTGTCTAGAGAAAGATCTAGGGATAAATATATAATGAATGATTTTAGTAACTGCTTCTCAAATCATTTTGTATAAGACTCTCCGCATAGATTATTCTGGATAGAACATGTTCATGCAATAGCTGGGCCACTTCAGGCTAAATTTAGAGTAAAATTGAAATGATAACAATTTGTTGGTAAAAAAAAAAAATCAAGTGTTGGAAGCCACAATCTTTTAGTAATGTTGATTGTATTAATTAAGTTTTAGAGTGGATAATATTTATAAATCTGTGTTTGGAATTTAGTACTTAATGTTATGATTTGATGCTATATCAGACTGCATAGTTGCCAGTACAATACCTGTTCAAGATTCTGTTCTAACTACTTCTCACATGGATAGGAAAAAGTTTCATGAGGCTATATCACTATTGGTGGCTATATGTAGTTAATTGTTGCTAGGGCACAAAGTGTCCTTTTTTTTCCCCAGGGGAATAGCTACAGATAACTTGATGAAGTGCCAGTAAATATTTCCCACTCATGCTTATTCACCAACATTAATTAAACTCAGTGGGTTTTCACACACATACTGACATACATGATATGAAGGTAAACATTTGTTGATAAGATGGGTATCAGCAGAAGATGGAGCAGATAAGAGGCATATTGGTGATTAGAAATGTTTCAAATTTATTGTATACACGTACGAGATTTTTCAAAGAATAAAAATCCCAACTAATTAAAAATGCACATTGTAATATGTCTTTGCTAAAATAAAATAATCTCATAGTGTTGTGTAATTAATGTAATTATAATGATAGATGAAGATTTGGTAAATATGAATTTAGTGAGAGTCCTTGATTCAAATAGACATTTGTCCTTCAGTCCTGGTCTAGAATTCATATAGCCTTCCAGAGGTGTGACAATGTAACTATATATGAAAAGTTTGGTGTCTATAATATATTTGTGTTTTGATTTTAGTCCTCTTATACATCAGACAAGTGCTCTGTTGCTGGACAACATTCCCCTGTTTTGAAATTTATTGTAATACTTAACATAACTTTTATAAATTTGTTATTTTATGTGTCTCAAAATCTCTTTGTGACATTGGCAAGAAGGACATTTTCATCTTTATTGAAATGTTTCAGGATCTAAAAGTCACTACAAATGAAAGACTTTGCCCAGATTTCCCAGGAAAAAATGTAGGCAAATTGGGATTATAATTGAAATCCACTGACGTCTGTGCTTCTGTGTGTTCTAATGTCATTTATGCTGCATTAATGGGATTACCTCAATACCAGGCAGTAGAACACTTAATTGGGAAAATTACATATACCTCTAATCAGTATTATGATTAATACAAAAGATATACTAAATAACTTTAGTAGTATTTAGTAATGTGATTAATGAAAAAGATATAAGTAATTACCAAGTGCTATTAAAGACATGAAGCCCTATATATTCTAGATTTGTCTAAACTCCAATGTCTTATCCTTAAGTTTAGCCTAAGAAATGCAATTACTGTTAAGTCACCAGGATGAACGACTTCAAAGAAGCTATAAGCCGTCTGGCATGGCCTTTCACCAAACTGATCCAGCAAATACATGCCAAGCTATTTGTACCATCTGCTGGGCATGAATCACTAGAGAAGGATGAGGGGACAGCTGGAGCTGTCATCTTTGAAATGCCACTTATGAGAAAAAAAATCAGAATTCACATCAAAAGGCAAAAGACAAAATACCCTATGAGTCCTCAAAAAGACTAGTGAAAATATGGTGGTATTTCTGATGGAGATCTCATCTGTGACACTTTGGGACCTCTTTATCTTTTCCTGCTTCCTTTTGAGGGACAGTTTTGTTGTAGCTTGTAAAAAAAAAAAAAAAAGATATGCAGAAAAAATTCGGGTAAGGATGCAGTAAGAAGCCAAGGGGAAATAATGTCTTACGGTATATTTGCTTAGTTAAGGAGCCTGGAAGCAGACCTAAAACTTCTGTTGTTTTGTTTATAGTTATTAATTTTAATCCATTCCTATGTCATTCATTCATTTATTATTCATTCTTTGAATTCTACTACATTCCCAGTGCTGAAGATGGAAGAAAATACAACTAGCTGCTACTATGTGTGGTGTAAAATTGTATTAACCAGTCTACTTTATTCAGTTCTGACAAGAATCCAGATTGGTATAAGAAATAATATCTTACTTTACCTTGAGAAAACAAAATGAGCAGTGATTTGTCTTAATTTATCTGTTAATAAAAGGAAATGTTGGATCAAAATTGTGGTGTTAAAAAGGTGGGTGGAGAGCACCATCATAGAAGCGGAAGAAGGAAGGATAGTATAGGGGGTCTCCAGAGGGGAAACCGGGAAAGGGGATAACATTCGAAATGTAAATAAATAAAATATCCAACAAAAGAAAAAATTCTTTCAAGTGCACACTGTTTAAATTACTCTGTTCTCCTCTCTTCATGAAATGTGCCAAGGTAAATTCATCTTAAATTTTGTAAGAAGCCCAAATCATGGAAAAATCAATATAAATCAAAAGAAATAGTGAATATTTTACCATTTAGAGTCATGGAGTACAAGGCTTAGACCAATCTATTCCTGGCATGGTGATATTTGATCATATTTCCAATTTTTTCCATTTCTATACCTCAAGATCATTTTAAACTGTGATAATTATAGAGAGTGGGGGGAAAAGAAAGCCTGAGAATATTAATGAGATTTATTTCACTCTACTCTATATACTGCTTTTTCTACTCTATCGTTTTATTATATTTATTCTTTATTTTGACACAACGTCACTTATAAAGTCATGACAAGTCCGAAGTTCACTACTCAGGCCTGGCTGGTCTTGAACTCACTAAGTTCTACCTGTCTCTGTTTAATAAATGCTGGTATAAAAGGCACATGTCATATCACCTGGATTATTCTTTCTTTAACATACTCTCTGTCAAGTATTGAATGAATTCCTTTTTTACACTCTATAAGAGTGGCATAAAAGATCTTATTGTGACTCTAATCCTTGATACAATTATTACTTATACTGTTTTATTTGTAGACCAGATAAGGTTACCAAAGGCCATTCATGAAATTTTCAGACATGGATGGAACTGGAAACTATCATCCTGAGTGAGAGAAAACAGACCCAAAGGGATGTACATGCCATGTACTCACCTGTACGTGGATATTAGCCATAAAGTACAGGATGCCATGCAGTGATTATCAGGGGTGGGTGGAGGGATGAAACAGGGTAAGAGAGGAATATGGAGAGGATATGGTATATGTTGGGGCGGGGGGGTATCACGTGTGGGGAGACCCAAAGAGAGGTCTGGGAGAGTGAGTAGAAATCAGTGGCTGGAGATGTGTGCATATCTCTAAGACATGCTGAAGACCTAGGATGGGGAAGAAGTCTATGAGGGTGACTATAGCTTATGTTCTTAGCAATGGAGGATATGAAACCTGAAATGGTCACCTCCTAAAGTCCAGGGAGGACTCCTAGTAGAAGGGAAAGGACAACAACCCACCCACAAAACTTTGACCCAAAATTTATCCTGCATATAAAAAGTGGAGTGACAAAGATAGAGCAGAAGTTGAAGGAATGGCCAGCCAATGACTGGCCCAACTTGAGGTAAGAACCAATCCCTGACACTATTTTTTTTAAACTCACTTTTGTTTTCTTTCTTTCTTTCTTTCTTTCTTTCTTTCTTTCTTTCTTTCTTTCTTTCTTTCTTTCTTTCTTTCTTTCTTTCTTTCTTTCTTTCTTCTTCTTC
>NC_034591.1:2808596-2815263 GCF_900095145.1 Mus pahari
GGGGCCCTGTGTTCCATCCAATAGTGACAGTGAGCATCCACTTCTGTGTTTGCCAGGCACTGGCATAGCCTCACAAGAGGCTGCTATATCAGGATCCCTTCAGCAGAATCTTGCTGGCATGTGCAATAGTATCTGGGTTTGGTGGCTGATAATGGGATGGATCCCCGAATGGGGTAGTCTCTGGATAGTCCATCCTTTCATCTTAGCTCTAAATTTTGTCTCTGTATCTATATCCTTTCATGAACCCCTGACACTATTAATGATACTCTGTTATACTTGCAGACAGAAGTCTTGCATAACTATACTAAGAGGTTCTGCCCCGCAGCTGACTGAAACAGATTAGATGGAGCTTGGGGAGTCTTATGAAAAGTTGAGAGACCCAGAGGGGATAGGAATCCCACAGAAAAACTAACAGCATCAACAAACCTGGACCCTTTGGGACTTCCACGAATGTAAGAGCATACATGGCTTGGGCCTAACTCCCCTACCCCACATATGTAGCTCCCAACAACTGGAATGGGGCTGTCAGTGACTTTGTTGATTGCCTGTGAATCCTGTTTCCCTATCTGAGCTGCATTCTCTAGCCTCAGTTGGGAAGGATGTGCCCAGTCCTCCAGTGACTTTATGTGCCCTGGTGGGTTGATACTCACGGTAGGTCTCCCCCTTCTCAGCGGATAAGGGGAGGGGATATAGGAGGAAAGGCTATTTGATGAGGGCACTGGGAGGAGTGTGGGGCTGTGATCAGGATGTAAGGACAATCAATCAATCAATCAATCAATGGAAAAAATATTAAAATAATAATAAGTGTATTCCTCAGTCTACAACATTAGCATCACCTAGGACCTTGTGAGACAGGCATATTCTTGGACCTGCCTTAGCTTTACGCCTTCCTGAAAATAGGATATGATATAGCCTTTCAATACATGATGATAATGTATAACAATAATCATGTAGAATTACTACTTTCTGTTGGAAACCTTCAAATTTTCCTGGACCATGGTTATACTATTATTCTACAAGACATTGGAATGTTTTCCTCCTATACAGGTACCTCTATGTACACATTTCCATCTTCTCTCCATCTTTCCCACACCCAATTCTTTGCAGGCTCTAGTAATCATGGTTCCATTTTCTACTTCTTTAAAGAATATTTATTAGAAGTTGAAATAGCTCAAGAAATTTTAATGCCACCAAGGAACAGTTAGCATGTATGTATGCTATCAGATTTAAGAAAAACAATGTACAGTGTAAAGTTCAGAACATTCCTAATGTATCAAATAGCAGCATTCAAAATATGGTCCCTACAAAAGCCCTTCTATTAGTCTGCTAAAGGAACCTAACCATAAAATGACTCTAAATTACATACTTCTACACACACATATCAGTGCCTAACTCCCCCCATTTCAGAGAAACTTCCTCTAGATGGGAATTAGCACAAAGATTCACAACTGGACAATGTGTAGAAAGGGATAGACTTAGGAGCACTTAGACCTAAATGGACTGTTTTATGAAATGTTTCCCTTCCAGTCTCAGGGATCTATGCAGAGGAAGAGGCCAAAAGATTGTAAGAGCAAGAAATGGTGGATGACTCCTAGGAAACTGCCTTTACAGGTCTTATTTTGGTACTACTATCATGGGTTACACAAAAAGAAACTAGAAAATAATGAATTGAATTATTTAGTGTGACACACTTTTAACATTATTTTAATAGAATTGTGATTTTTACACTTGTACATCTTAAAAGATTTCCTCAACAGATATTTATTTCATTATGTGAAGACTGTATTTTAGGAAATTCAGATATTTAAAAAGATGTCAAGAAGTCCACTGTGTTGAAAATTTAAGTTTTAAAAATCAGTTATTTCAAATTTTACCACTGTCATAACCAATATAATTATGCATTCTATATTGAATTATTTTTAAAATTATGTTTTATGATTTTAATATAATTATATCAGTTTTCCATTCTCTTTTTTCCTCCAAAATCCCCATATACTACCCACCCTTGGTCTCTCTCAAGTTACTGGACTTCTTTGTAAAAGTTTTAATTGTATATACTCCTACAGATAAAACAGGCTGCTGGTTAATTTTTATTAAAAAGGCATGCCAGGGACATCTTTCCAGTTGAGTAGAATGTAGTTACTCAGCCCTTTTTTAAATTCACATTTAGTATTTCATAGTAAGTACAACCCATAATTTTTAGTATTATTTTTATTATGACCATTTAAACTATTTTCAATTTACTGCTTTTATAAAATGATGTTACAATGGGAATTTTGCCTTTATGATATCTCTAGTAATCGTTTAGTATACAATTGACAAAAATCTCACATATTGTCATGTGTGAATGTTGGCTCGCTCGGTGCTGTGAGGGGTTTATTCGTTTTTCTTTTGTGAGAGTTGTGCCAGTATCTAATGAAGAAAAACTGAGTCAATCTTTATCTACAAGTGGTTGTGTTCAGTCACAGGGCTTTATAAAAATTAAATGGGGGAGGGGCTGGAGAGGTGGGTCCAAAGATATGAGCACTCGCTGCTCTTGCAGTGGACATGAGTTCAGTTCCCAGCATCCATGTCACAGCTCACTATCATTTACGACTCCTGTTCTAGGAGATCTGATGCCATTTTCTGGCTCCCTTGTACAGCAGGTGTGGGCATGATGCACATTTATGTGCACCATGGAACTATTAATTCTATTATACTAATACAAAAGCTGTCATAATGGAAGAAATGTAAACAGAAAGATTATGAGTGTCAGAATTTTTGATTGTTAGTATAACTGACAATTTATAATTGTCAATTTGATGAATTGATTCACACAAGGAAATGAAAGCATATATTAAAGAGAAAACTAAACTCACTAAACAGTTTCATACAAGAAGGCATCTAAAGGACTTTTCTCAGAAGAAATGAGAAATTTAGAAGGAAAAATATTAATTTGGAATTTTTTATAAAAAATTTCAAATTTGACATTTTTTGTTGACCTAATATAAATATATACCTCACCAGATGCTCATAATCTCATTTCATTAGTTCTTGCCTATAACATATAATTAATGACATTGTTTATTAAGCATTCATTCAAGGTTGGTATAATGTACTTAATACAATTTTTAATGAAAGCTTGCAATTTGTGGCTACTCAATGTGGAATTATACAGTACAAAATCATTATAAAAATGCATACAAATATATTTGTCATTTGAAAATCCTCTAAAGGAAATCCTCTTACAGAATAACTTATTGTAATGAAATGTTATAAGAATATGACTTAAATTTAAGCCATATTCATTCAATTATTTCAAGTGGTATTTATGTTAATGAAATTCTGTGTTGAACAACAAGAAAAGCTTTCATCTTTCTGCTGTGCAGAAATAAAGGCATTGTTTTAGCTAAAAAAAAAAAATTAAACATTGAAAATGACAAAAGTGACGAAAGCCACTTGTGGCATTATCTCTGTCTTTGATAGATATTTTTAGTCTTACCAAATGGACAGTGTCTTATACTAGTTTGTCCTTTTGTTCTTTTGCATGAAGTACCTGGCATGCTGACTGACTGTATTTATCAGGTCAGTTTTAATCATTGCAAGTGCTCTGTTTCCTGTTTATCCATCATTAATCTAATGCCATATCTTTATGACTGGCCATCATTTCCATACTTCTTTTTTACCCACAAATGATGTTGAGATGGAAATACTCATGTACACATTGCTTTTGCCTTTCTATTTTCTTACTCTACGTTACTTGAGCTTAATTTTTTTAATTATATGGAATGGACACAAAATGTTTTGTTCATTAACACTTATAACTAAAAATAAAAGAATATCCATTATAAAAATCAAATATATGTATATTAGTATAGAGATATTGACAAACCTGCAAATAAACACTTAGTTTTGACTATATAGATTATGAATGACACTTGAATAAGTGAAATTATAAAGCTAAAGAAGTCAAGATATAATTTGGGTATCATAACAATCTTACTTGCATAAAAATGCACATAGGGGCTGGTATGGGTAAGCAAGTTTATTGGGTAAAGGCAAGTTCTCTGATATTCGTCAAACTGAATTAAATTCCTAGAAACCAGATAATTCTCAGTTCTCTTTATAATCTGAGGGAAGAACTGACTCCTGCAATTTGTCTCCTGATCTCCTGACACACACACACACACACACACACACACACACACAGATTGTAAATAAAACAGTTCACACTAGACTTAAAGCATTGTCTAAAGATACATCAGAAGCCAACAACGATCAAAGAGAAAATAGTCAAAGAATTTCAGATCATTATAACTTTCCCAGTTGGATGTAAATTTTTCTTTTATTTGTTAATTCATCTCAGTGACTATATGTCAGGTGGATATTATTTCTACCGATATTTTCACAACAGGAAAGTTTAATTAAAGTGAAGATAGGATTTTGGAGTTCATCATAATGGGCTTACTCAGGCTTGTATTTTATTGAGTATATGAATCACCCTGGTAGAGATTTCCCTCAACCTTTTTTTTTTGGTGCTACCAGGCAATTTTATTGATAAATTTGGTCTACATAAGAGTATAACTTGCACTAACTTTCACAGGTAGTAATTTAATGTCTTTCTAGATTGGTATTTCATGGTAAATACAGAGATTTTAGAATCCATTTTTTTAAAAAAGCTATTAATAATTAAATAAGCTATATTGGTGTATTTTTTCTCATTTCAATGTAATTTTACACATCAAAAAATGGTATCAATGAGTTTAATGTACAGAAAATTTCTCATGTGTTGTATGGATGCAACACCTATGAATTCAAGCTGATTGACCCGTTGCTGAGGCAGGAAACAGAAAATGAGCCATCTGATAGGCAGTTCGTGTATTGTGTAATATTAAAAAACAACACACGCTATCGCCAGCCAGGCACCAGCTGGTGGTCTGGAGTCTGAGACTGCAAGTTTTCCCTTGCCAAGGCTACCCCAGATCTCTGAGATAGTTCTCTCCTTCCCGAGGCTGGCTCTGGTCAAACCTGCTCCGCACTCCCAAATTTCTGCTGCTAGCTGGGGTGCACTCTCATAAATCCATGCTCTGCCGTGATTATCTTTCCCTGGACCTCAGTTGAATCACAGTGGAAGGAAAACACCAGACAATCTTAGTTAAGACTCAACAGATAACACAATCACTGGGCACAGAATCTAGCATCCTAAATTCACCAACTATTCTATGTTAGAAATTTTCCCGGGGCGAATCCTGGTGAATTCCACCACCTGAACTAACAGCTCCCTGGCCTACATCTTGATTGCCTTGTTCCTAAAAGCAAGAAGCTAATCACTGGGCAAGAAGGGGTCTGAGGGAGGAAGAGGGTCGGGCCTTGGGGTCTGAGAGAGGAGGCGGGAAGGCAGGAGGAAGAAGCTTCCTTTTTGAACTGTGGGAAATCTAGCCTTGTTACAGGAGATGGCCAGTACAGGCTCCATATCTGCCATGGTTAGAAATCTTAATTAAGGTCAACCTCATAGATTCCTGGAAGTTTCTATTGTCCTTGGTTTCTAGCTTGTCACAGAGATGCACTCCCCAATCCAGTTGTCTTTCCAAGTACTCTCTCACATCATCCTCCCAATACCTCATCATTTCTGCTCCCATCCCCCACCCAGAGTTCTATCCATCCCCTATGTCTAATTGATGTCCTCTTCTCAGTGAGATTCAAGCATCCTCCCTTGGGCCCTTCTTAGCTTCTCTGGGTCTGTGGATTGTAGCATGCCTGTCCTGTACTTTACGGCTAATGTCCAGTTATAAGTGAGTTCATACCATAGTTGTCTTTATGGGTCTTGGTTTTCTAACTTCGAATAAAAAATCTTTTATAAGTTCCATGGATTTTGCTGTAAATTTTGGATTTCATTGCTTTTTTAATGGGTGAATTTTACTCCTTTGTATAAATGTACCATGTTTTCTTTATTCAGTTTTCAGTTGAGGGACATCTAGGTTGTTGCCAGCTTCTGGCTACTATATTCATAATGCTGCTATGAACATAGGTAAGTGAGTTTCCTTGTGGAAGTATGGAATATCCTTTGGGTATATGGCCAGGAGTATTATAACTGAGTCTTGAGGCAGATTGATTCCCAACTTTTTGAAGAATTGGCATATTGATGTCCATACAGGTTGTAGAAATTAGCATTCCCACAAAAAATGGATGAGTCTTCCACTTATTCCAGGGCCTCATCAGAATGAACTATCATATGTGTGATTGATCTTAGCCATTCTAACAGGTATAATATGGAATCTCAAAGTAATTTTGATTTGCATTTCCCTAAAGGTTAAGAATGTTGAACGTTTCTTTAAGTATTTCTTGACCATTTGAGATTCCTATTTTTTTATTAGATATTTTCTATATTTACATTTCAAATGTTATCCTGAAAGTCCCCTATGAACTCCCCCGCCCTGCTCCCCTATCCACCCACTCCCATTTCTTAGTCCTGGCCTTCCGATGTATGGGGCATAAAAAGTTTGCAAGACCTAGGGGTCTCTCTTCCCAATGATGGCTGGCTAGGCCATCTTCTGCTACATATGCAGCTAGAGACATGAGCTCTGGGGGTACTGGTTAGTTCATTTCGTTGTTCCACCTATAGGGTTGCCGACCCCTTTAGCTCCTTGGGTACTTTCTCTACCTCCTCCATTGGGGGCCCTGTGTTCCA
>NC_034591.1:2815274-2816496 GCF_900095145.1 Mus pahari
GGGTGTTGGATTTTGTCAAATTTTTTCTCAGCATCTAACGAGATGATCATGTGGTTTTTGTCTTTGTGTTTGTTTATATAGTGGATTANGTTGATGGATTTCAATATATTAAACCATCCCTGCATCCCTGGGATGAAGCCTACTTGGTCATAATGGATGACCGTTTTGATGTATTCTTCTATTTGGTTTGTAAGGATTTTATTGAGTAGTTTTGCATCGATATTCATAAGGGAAATTGGTCTGAAGTTCTCTTTCTTTGTTGGATCTTTGTGTGGTTTGGGTATCAGAGTAATTATGGCACCATAGAATGCATTGGATAGAGTAACTTCTGTTTCTATTTTGTGGAATAGATTTGAATTTGGTTTTCTTTGAAGGTCTGATAGAACTCTGCAGTAAACCCATCTGGTCCTGGGATGTTTTGGTTGGGAGACTTTTGATGACTGCTTCTTTAAGGGAAATGGGACTGTATAGTTTGTTATTCTGATCCTGATTTACCTTTGGTACCTGGTATCTGTCTAGGAAGCTGTCCATTTCATCCAGGTTTTCTAGTTTTGTTGAGTATAGACTTTTGTAGTAGGATCTGATGATGTTTTGGATTTCCTCAGGTTCTGTTATTATGTCACCTTTTTCATGTTTTGATTTTATTAATTAGTATTCTGTCCCTGTGCCCTGTTGTGAGTTTGGCTAAGGGTTTATATATCTTGTTTATTTTCTCAAAGAACCAGCTCCTGGTTTGGTTGATTCTTTGAATAGTTCTTTTTGTTTCCACTTGGTTGATTTCAGCCCTGAGTTGATTATTTCTTGCTGACTACTCCCAGTGGGTGCATTTGCTTCCTTTATTTCAAGAGCTTCTAGATGTGTTGTCAGGATGCTAGTGTATGCTCTCTCTAGTTTCTTTTTGGGGGCACTCAGGAATATGAGTTTTCATCTTAGGACTGCTTTCATTGTGTCCCATAAGTATGGGTATGTTGTGGCTTCATTTTCATTAAACTCTAAAATGTCTTTAATTTCTTTCTTTATTTCATCCTTGACCAAGGAATCACTGAGTAGAGTGTTGTTCAGTTTCAATTCGAATGTTGGCTTTCTATTATTTATGGTGTTATTGAAGATAAGCCTTAGTCTGTGGTGATCTGATATGATGCCTGTGATAATTTCAATATTTTTGTATCTGTGGAGGCCTGTTTTGTGACCAATTATATGGTCAATTTTGATGGAGGTACCA
>NC_034591.1:2819260-2842731 GCF_900095145.1 Mus pahari
CTCTCCTCTTGCAGGGAAGGTGCACAGAGGCCTGGCATTCACACCTGCCTCCGGGTTGAAGATGAAGTCCCAAAAAGGGACCTGTTCCAGAAGATGTGTAGCTTCTGCAGTCTGCACTCTCACCTGTGCAGACTGGTCTATGAGGGACCCCAGAGTAAAAGATGGCTCCCTCACAGGCTCAGGCAATCAGAGCCCTCTCCAGTGGATACCTCTCCTCTGGTGGAGTAGGTGCCTGGATGACTGGAGCCTGAAAAGGAGTCTGTCCCAGAAGTTGTGTAGCTTCTGCAGTCTGCACACTCACCTGTGCAGACTGGTTTCTGAGGGACCCAGGGCACAAGATGACTCCTTCACCTGTTTAGGCAGTCAGAGCCTTCCTGGGTGGAGGACACCTCTCCTCTGGTGGGGAAGGTACCAAAATGTCTAGAGCCAAAATAAGGTCTATCCCAGAAGTTGTGTAGCTTCTGCCTATCCCAGAAGCTGTGTCTCTTCTGCAGTCCACACTTTTACCTGCTCAGACTGGTCTTTGAGGGACCAGGGGCACAACATGGCTCCCTCACCCATTTAGGCAGTCAGAGCCCTCTGAGATTCCTTTCTTGAGAAATCTCTGTTTATCTATACCCCATTTTTAGTTAGATTATTTGCTTTTCTAATTTCGTGAGTATATATATATCCTCTATCAGATGTGGAGTTGGTAAAAAAATTTTTTCCATTATGCAGGCCACTGTTTTGTTCTATTGACTATCCTTTGCCTTATATAAGCTTTTCAGTTTCATGAGGTCCCATTTATTGTCATTCTTAGTGCCTGTGCTATTGGTGTTCTGTTCAGAAAGTAGGCTCCTCTGTGAATGTATTCAAGGGTATTCCCCATTTTCTCTTCTATCAATTTAGTATATCCAACTTTATATTGAGGTCTTTGATGCATGTCATTTACATGTAGACGTTCAGTTTGACTAGCACCATTTGTTGAAGGTTTTGCCTTTTTGCATTATGTTTTTTTGCATTATGTGTTTTTGGCTTCTTCATCAAAAATTAGGTGTCCATAGGAGTCTGGACTTATGTATGGGTCTTCAGTTTTATCCCACTGATCAACATGTCTTTTTTATGTCAATAACATGCATTTTTAAAGTTACTATGCCTCTGTGCTACAACTAGAAATCAAGGATAATGATATCTCCAGTTTTTATTGTTCAGGATTGTTTTAGCTATTCTGTGTACTTCATTTTTTTTCATATAAATTTGGGAATTTTAAGATCTGTAAAGAATTGTGTTGGAATTTTGATGGGGATTTCATTGAATCTGTTGATTGCTTTTGGTAAGATGGCCATTTTTGACCATGTGAATCTACTGATCTAAGAGCAAAAGAACTATTTCCACCTTCTGATATCTTCTTTTAGACAAAGAACAGTTAATGCGTTTCTCATACAGGCCTTTCCCCTTCTTGGTGACTTAGCTCACACATTTTATTGCTGTGAAGAAACACCATGAGCCTGACTTCTTTTACAAAGAAGAGTATTTAATTAGGGCTTGCTTACAGTTCAGAGGTTAGTCCATTATCATCATGATGGGAAGCATGGTGGTATGTAGGGAGACATGGTGCTGGAGGATCACTGAGAATTCTACATCTAAATCAGCAGGCAGCAAGAAGAAGCAGTGGCACTGGGCTTGGCTTGAGCATTTAAGATCTCCCAGTAACAGACTTCCTCCAACAAAGCAAGACCTTACTTCAGTAAGTCCACACCTTCTAGTAGTACTCTATATGGCCCTATCAAGGACAATTTCATTCAAACCACAGTACCCGGTTAGAGTTATCACATTTTACATTATTTAAAGCTATTGTGAAAGGTGTGGTTCCCCTGATCACTTTCTTCAGTCCATTTTTCATTTGTATGCAGGAAAGTGACTGGATTTTTGAGTTAATCTTTGATCCAGACACTTCTCTTAAAGTGTTGATCAGCTGTAGGGGTTCCCTGGTAGAATTTTTGGAATTGCTTATGTATACTATCATATCATTGACTATTGATTGGTACTATGACTTCTTCATTTTCAATGTGTATCTCCTTGACCTTCTTTATTTGCCTTATTTTTCTAACTAGAACTTAAAGTATTATACTGAATAGATATGGAGAGAGCCAGCAACCTTATAATGTTTGTGATTTTCATGGAATTACTTTGAGGCTTCTTCCATTTAATGTGATCTTGGCTATAGGCTTGTGGTAAATTGTCTTTATTATGTTTAAGGATGTCCCTTAATCATAATCCATAATCTCTCAAAGACTTTGATAATGAAGGGGTGGTGGATTTTATCAAAGGCCTTTTTTTTAATCTAATGAGATGACTATGTAGATATAGTGGATTATAGTTACTGATTTTTGTATGCTGAACCATCTTCCTATCTGTGGGATGAAGCTTAGTTGATCACAGAGGATGATGTTTTCAAAGTGTTCTTGGATTCAGTTTGCAAGTATATTATTCAGTATTTTTGCATATATGATCATAAGAGAAATTGATATGTAATATCTTTCTTTGTTGAGTCCGTATGTGCTTTGAGTATCAGAGTAACTGTGACCTCATAGAATGAGTTACCCAGTGTTTCTTCTGATTCCGTTTTGTAGAATAATTTAGGAGTATTTGTATTAACTTTTTTTTAAAAGTTTAGTAGAATTCTGTATGAAATCATCTTTTACTGCTCCCCCCACACACACACTTGTAGACTTGTTATGACTGTTTCTAATTCACTGGGTATTATAAGTCTATTTAAGTCATTTATCTGATCTTGATTTAACTTTGGTAAGTGGTATATATTGAGAAAATTAACCATTTCTTTTATATTTTCCAATTTGTGGAGTATAGGTTATAAAAGTATATACCTAAAATTCTCTGGATTTCCTCAATGTTTATTTTATGCCCTCTTTTTCATTTTGTTAATCTGCAATTCTTCCTCTACCCTCTAGTTAGTTTGGATGAGCATCAATTTATCTTATTGATTTTTTCTAAGAACCAACTCTTGTTTCATTGATCCTTTGCATTGTTCTCTTTGTTTTTATTTTATCGATTTCATCCCTCAATTTAATGAATTCTTGCTGTCTTTCCTCTTAAGTATGATTACTTCTTTTCGTTCTAGAGCTGTTAAGTAGATAAAAGGTGTATGAGCACAGTGCATGTGAGAACTAGATGTGGGCCGTGTGAACCTCTGGAGAAAGGAATCCAGATGGAGAAGCACACCAAACCTTAGGTGGGAATGAGCAAGTCGGATAAAGAGGGTAGACCCTGGACCGGCCATGAAACAGTAGGCTTGCTGAAGCTCCAGAGCCAAAGAGTGATTCGGTGGGCACCAAGCCTCTCTGCTCTGCTTTGTAGAGCCAGGCATAAGCATTGATCTGAGGTGCTTATTCTGTATTATCAGAGCCTGAAATATGGGAGCTGCTTCCCACTGGACCATGGAAAGAAGCTGTAAGCCTACAGTGCCTGTTCCCTGGGTACCAATTCCACAGTATGTTGCTTCTGACAGCTGGAGCTAGGACTCCTTGTAGAGCCTTTTCTACAGGCTTTGTAGAATGAAACATTTCTACTGCCAAAAACCAAACAAAAAAAGTTACTAATATGAGAACTCACCAGATTTTTCTTTGTTCATTAGTTTGCTTTATTTTTTTATTCTTTATTTTTTATTTTTTATACAGGTACTTTGTGCTATGAGCTTGCCTATTAGAACCCACTTTCATTATGTCTCACACATGTAGGAATACTGTATGTGGAAACTAAAGGGGGGAAGGGGAAGAAGGGGGGAGGGAGGATAGCCAGAGTTCCTCCTGTGCTCTAAGCAGGCAGGCATGGGAGGGCTGCCAGACACTTTCCAGTCAGCCCCCGGTGGGCATCTAAGCTCATATGCAGGTGCTTCCTGGTGTTTGCTCTGATTCAAGCTATTTTAAACATAACAGTTCATATTGACTTTTAATCTGATAGGTCCTAAGTGATGCTTATGGTTGTGGAATTTCTTAAGATTAAGAGATCTCAGAACATTCAGAATATAACAGGGTATATGAGCAGCATGAACCTGCTCTGAGTCAAGCATTTTTCTGTGTCAATGACTGGCAGGAATAGAACAAAATGGCTACAGCTATGCCAAGGGGGAAGGTCTCAACAATGCCCCCTTTCAGTTCTTCCAGTAAGTCAAATGATTGACTTAAAAATTTCCTCTGAGGCCAGGGGAGTTCCTTTTGACTTAGCAGTTCAACCTCTTAGGTGTGACAATGGACAACGTATTCCCTTCTGTAACTATTTCTGGCTGACATTAGGACATTGTCATGGGGTTCCAGGAAGGCTGAAATGCTAGTCAAAAGCTGAGCAATGGGGGATTTATCTGATTAGTGATCCAACTGAAAGACAGGGAGCAATCACATGAGTAGACCAGGTTACATTAGCTTTCAACAATTCAGAGATCAGCAGCTTGCACAAGCATGATCCTTAGATGAAGTCTGTCAGTCAGGTGAAAATCTGCTGAGACAAATATAAACTAGGAACAGAAGTTAAAATTTTCTAGTCTTAACAGGTAGAAATATTCACAGGAAATGGGAGCGGGGTGGGGGTTGGGGGAACACTGCCTAAGGTGTTCTATTGTAGATTTGGATAAGAGTGAAGGATTACATCTGTGGGAACAGAGAGAGAAGAGAAAATATGCCTGGTTTTCTGGCAGGCATGGATTGTTATTTAGCAGGGAGTACATGCTGGAGTTGGAGGCAGGGATACAACAAAGAGTAGCGGACCAAAGTTAGAAGGGGATGGTGTGTATGTGATCTACAGGAGATGTAAAGAAAGAAGGCTGTAGTTGGTATTCTGTTGCAGTGCTAGGGGTGAGAATAGTGGGTTGGATTTGGAGGGGCGGAGGGAGTGATGAAGGTCTTCCACTGCCTTACCCGGTTCTCTGTCCTGCTCAGGTATTGTGGTCTCAGATGCCAGATGTAAATGTAGCTTTTATTTGATGGATGCAGTTATCATCTTGGAAGCTTACTGGTGAGTAAGATCACTCTTTCTAGTCCTTTCTGAACTGATTGACTTAAAAATTTCCTCTGAGGCCAGGGGAGTTCCTTTTGACTTAGCAGTTCAACCTCTTAGGTGTGACAATGGACAACGTAAGAAAAGCTGGCTGGTTCAACTCAGCTTTTCTGGCTCAAACTCCTCACCACGCTGACTAATTCAATCTGGCTTCTTGATGAAATGCTCTGCTTGGCCTCAATATAACTCTTGCAATTTGTTCTAATCTTCTGGCCATTTTTTAATTTTTTTTTTTTTATTTTCTGACTTCAACTTTCTTTTGCACTGAACTGCAAGAACTCACAATCTCAACTCCACTGCATTGTCTTCCCTGCACATCCCTCAAACATTGCAGCTTCCTTCTACAAACTAAACTTACCTACATTGTATGAGAATAAAGGTGTGTGCTAATGGCATGTTTGCATTCCAGACATAAGAATTAATGATGTGTCATTCCAGCCAGTGATCACACAGACCTAGAAGGTCTTTGGGTATGATCCATAGGCAGAAGTGCCATGTTGCTGGATTAAAATTCTTCTACGCCATTAAGTGGCCGATTCAATTCTTATCACAACCATGTGAGATGACACTCATGTGAGTGATATCCCTGTTAGACAGAAAAATGAAGCTTGTTTAATTTGTCAAAAAATTTGGGTCAGTCATTTTTTTACTCTTGTTTGGTGGGATTAAAACATTTTCTACCAGTCAACATATAGACACCTCATTCTCTTAAGAACCAAAGAAGGCAACAAACTCCAAGAAACCAAGTACCCACCAAAAATATCAGAACAGATATTAGCACTTTGAATTACAATCTTCCTAAAGCCAGATGCCTAGATGTCAGCATAAAAGCACAATAACAGCCCACCAACCCTACCACCATAGGCCACAAGAAACAACACATAACTGAAGTACAAAGACCTTAAAATACCCTTGATGAATATAACAGAGGACGTTAAAGAGGAAAATAATAAATCATATAAAGAAATCTGTGGAAATGCAAACACACAGTAGAAGGAAATGAACCAAACAGTTAAAGGCTTGAAAGAAGAAATAGGATAAAAAAAAATTCAAACTGAGGGAAATCTAGAAATGAAAAATTTGGGAGCCCAAACAGGAATCTCAGAGGGCAACAGAATATAAGATATAGTAAAGAGGATCTCAGGCATTGAAGACAAGAAATAAAAAGTTATGTTTGAGAAACACAGAATATGTATATTTCATATAAAAATAGTAGCTGTTGGGCAGTGATTTTTTGAACACTGGAGATGAAATCAAATTTCATCTAATTCATAAGCTGTATTTTCTTATTTTGTGACAGTTTTCAGTATGTAAACCAGCTGGTGCCAGGATAGATTCATTCTTAACAAGAAAACAACCAGAGAACTCAGATTTTAATGCTTATGCTAAATGTTCATTTCTTAAAATCACTACATGCATGCATGCACACTCTATAATGTTCAGTATTACTTTTCTATTGACTACACGACTTATATGGACATGGGTCTTTCCTGTTGTCTCAAGTTGTAAAACAACTGCAGGTCAGCAGCCCAGAGCTATGCAATTAATTTTCTCAGCACTGAGAGCTTCATGCATGATTAGGTGCTTAAATGATTTTTCATTCTAAGGATGGTCCTGGTGAAGTTTTCCTATGAATTTGATTGATGGCCTAAATACATTATGCTTGGTTTTACACAGATTATACTAACGGCTCTATTTAATATAGTGAAAAGGAGATTTTTGCTTGTAAGCTTAAACTCTAAATACTAGTGAAAAATCAAAGGATGGTACACATTGTCCTTTCATAATGTGTTTGGCCATATGGTCTTGAAGGCTTAGCTGTTACTGGCTAAAATCTGGGAGATGGAATGAAGGGGGAGAACTAAATGTGGATTATAGGAACATCTGTCGAGTCCAGCATGGCATTGGTAGGGACAGAAAGACACGCTTCCTGACCCTGGGATGGGGGCAGTAGACATGGGCCTCCATAAGTGTTAATGTTTGCTTTGGGTATAAAGCTTGTTTGTGTGTACATATTTTTCACATTCCTCTAAGGAATGTCCTCCCTGTTAATGTTTTTGTTGGTTTGTTTTTTTAAGGATGATGAGTATTTTTATTGACCAAGAAAAGTCAAGCAAACAAGAGAACCAAAGATAACATGTCAGAGGGAGCTTTGTGATGAGCTGTGGCACCACTGCCAATAAGAATGCCCATTTTTTTTTCCTGTGTATTTTAATTTGTTTGAAAAAAAACTCCATGATAATCAGACAGCATGAGTTAGGGAGGCAAAGTTGTGACTAATGTTTAAGCAAAATGGAAAATGTTGGGACCTTCAGGACAGCCCTTAAGGCTGTAGAAAAACCTATAAAGTAAGAGTTTAAAGATATATAATTTCTCAACTCTGCAAAAATATATTGATGCAATATGAATTGTATAAGGGCTTCACATATATAAAGGAAGAGAGGCAGCCGTATTATCTTCCAGCTAGTTAGAAAGATGCTAAGGAAAGAAATAAAGAGATTTACAGAATAGTGATTGGAAGCCAAGATTCCACCCAATAAGTATTTTTTTTATTGTTTTCATTTTTAAAATAAATCAAAATTAGTTGTTGTTGTTATTATTATTATTAATTAATTTATTTTTATTCATTCACTTTACATGCTCTTTACTGTCCCTCTCTAGGTGACCTCCTTCCACAATCCCTCCCTCTCTCCTTCTCTTCTGAGTAGGTAAGCACTCCCATGGGAATCCCCCCACACTGGCACATCAAGTTTCTCTGAGGCTAGGCACATCCTCTCCCACTGAGGCCAGACAAGGAAGCCCAGCTAGAAGAACATATTCCATGTACAGTCAACAGCTTTTAGAATAGTCTCCTTTCCAGTTGTCCAGTACCCCATGAAGACCAAGCTGAACATCTGCTACATATATGTGTGTAGGCATAGGTCCAACTTGTGTATGTCTTTTGGTTGATGGTTCATTCTTTGAGAGCCCCAAGGGTCCAGGTTAGTTGATTCTGTTGGTCTTCCCACAGAGTTTCTATTCCCTTAGGAATAGAACTCCTTCCTCCTATCCTTCCATAATAGTCTCCAAGCTCCATCCACTGTTTGGCTGTGGGTGTCTCCATTTATCGGAGTCAACTGCTGGGTGGAGTCTCTCAAAGGACAGTCAAACTAGACTCCTGTCTGCAAGCGTAACATAACATCAGTAATAGTGTCAAAGATTTGTGCTTGGAAAATGTCTCAAGTTAGGCTGGTTGCTGGTTGGCTGTTCACTCAGTCTGCTCCATCCCCATTCCCTGCATTTCTTGTAGACAGGATACATTTTAGGTCAAAAGGTTTGTGGGTGGTTTGGTGTCACTATTGCTCCACCCGGGTTTCTGCCTTGCCATAGGAGGCAACCTCCCAGGCTCCATATCCCCAATGTTGAGTCACAGCTAACCCCCACTGGTCCTGTTTGTTTTGAGACAGGGTTTCTCTGTGTAGCCCTGGCTGTCCTGTAACCTCACTTTGTAGACCAGGCTGGACTCAAACTCATAAATCTGCCTGNCTCTGCCTCCCAAGTGCTGGAATTAAAGGTGTGTGCCACCACGCCCAGCTGAACATTTCTTTAGGTGCTTCTCAGCCATTTGAGATTCCTCTGATGAGAATTCTCTATTTATCTCTGTGGCCCATTTTTAATTGGGTTTTGAGGGTTGTTGGTGTTTAACTTCTTGAGATCTTTATAAGTGTTGGATGTTAGCCCTCTGTCAGATGTAGATTGGTGAAGATCCTTTCCCAATCTGTAGGCTGCCAATTTGTCTTATTGACAGTGTTCTTTGCCTTACAATTTCCTGAGGTTGAAACTGCCTTACAGCTACATGAGCGCCTTACAATTTCATGTGGTCCCATTTATCAATTGTTGACCTTTGAACCTGAGCCATTCGGGTTCTGTTCAGGAAATTTTTTCCTTTACCAATGCATTTAAGGGTATTTCCCACCTTCTCTTCTATGAGATTTAGTGTATGCAGATTTATGTTGAGGTCATTGATCCACTTGGACTTGAGTTTTGTGCAGTATGACAAATATGGATCTATTTTCGTTCTTCTACATGTAGACATCTAGTTAAACTGGCACCATTTATTGATGATGCTTTCTTTTTGCCACTGTATGGGCTGTCTTCTCTATCAAAAAAAAACAAGATAGACATCCAAAGGTGTGTGGGTTTATTTCTGTGCCTTTGATTTGATTCCATTAATCAACATGTCTGTTTCTATACCAATAACCCATGTAGTTTTTATCAATATTGTTCTCTTGTACAGCTTGAGATCAGGAATGGTAATTCTTCCTGAAGTTTGTTTATTGTTTAGGATTGGTTTGGCTATCCTGGATTTATTAGTTTTCCATATGAAGTTGAGAATTGCTCTTTCAAGTTCTATTAAAAACAAAACAAAAAAAAACCAAAAAAACCTGTGTTGGAATTTCGATGGGGATTGCATTGAATCTGTACATTGCTTTTGGTAAGATGGCAATTTTCACTATGTTAATCCTATGTATCTATGAGAATGGGAGATCTCTCCAACTTCTGATACCTTCTTCAGTTTCTTTCTTCAGACATCTGAAGTTCTTGTTATACAGACCTTTCATTTGCTTGAATAGGCTTATAGCAAGACATTTTATATTATTCGTGGCTATTGTAAAGGATGCTATTTCCCTAATTTCTTTCTGTGCCAGTTAATCGTTTGTATAAAGAGGACTACTGATTTCTTGGAGTTAATTTTGTATCCAGTCACTTTGCTGAACTTTGTGTTTATCAGTTGTAGAAGTTCTCTGGTAAAATTATTCAGGTTGCTTATGTATACTATCGTATCATAAGCAAATAACTATACTTTGGCTTCTTCTTTTCCAATTTTTATCCTCTCCATCTCTTTTAGTGTTCTTATTGTTCTAGCTAGACCTTCAAGTACTATATTGAATAGATAGGGAGAGAGTGGGCAGCCTTTCTTATACCTGATTTTAGTGGCATTGCTTTAAGTTTCTCTCCATTTAGCTTGAGCTTGGCAATTGGCTTGCTTTAAATTTCTTTGTTTATGTTATGAATGTGCCTTGTATCCCAAATCGCTCTAATACTTTTAACATGAAGGGGTGTTGGATTTTTGTCAAAGACATTTTCAGCATCTAATGAGATGGTCATGTGATTTTTTTCTTTCAGTTTGTTTATATGGTAGATTATGTTGATGGATTTTTATATATTGAACCATCTCTGAATCCCTTAATCATGATAGATGATCTTTTTATGTATTCCTGGATTTGGTTTTCAAATAATTTATGGAGTATTTTTGCAACAATATTATTATGAGAAATGGGTCTTAGTTTCTCTTGGTTGATTTTTTTAAAGGTAGATTTAAGTATCAGGTTAACTATAGCTTCATAGAATGAGTTTGGCAGTGTTACTTCTGTTTCAATTTTGTGGATTGTTTGAGGAGTATTCATATTAGTTCTTCAAAAGTTTGGTATAATTCTGCACTAAAACCATCTGACCCGTTGGCTTGCTTTTTTTTCTTTTTTCTTTTCTTTTCTTTTCTTTTCTTTTCTTTTCTTTTCTTTTCTTTACTTTTCTTTTCTTTTCTTTCTTTCTTTCTTTCTTTCTTTCTTTCTTTCTTTCTTTCTTTCTTTCTTTCTTCCTTCTTTCTTTCTTTTTTTTTGTAAGGAGAATTTTAATAACTGCTTCTATTTCTTTAGGGGTTATAGGGCAATTTAAACAGTTTGGCTGATCTTGATTTAAATTTGGTAAGTGGTACCTGTCTAGAAAGTCACTCAATTTGTTACAGTTTCCCAACTTTGTTTAGTACATGCTGTTGAGGTAATATCTAGTGATTCCTTGAACTTCCCCAGTGTCTGTCATTATGCCTCCCTTTTCATTTCTGATTTTATTTAGATATTGTCTGTCTGTGTTTTGGTGAGTTTGGCTGAGGGATTTTTGTATCTTGTTGATTTTCTCAGAGAACCAGCTTTTATTTGCTTTAATTCTTTGTATTGTTTTCTTTGTTTTTTTTAATGATTGATTTCAACCCTGATTTTGAATATTTCTTGCCTTATTCTCCTCTTTGGTGGGCTTGCTTTGTTTTTTTCTAGGACTTTTAGGTGTAACTTTAAATGCTGGTATGTGACCTTCCTAATTTCTTTATTAGTGCTATGAGTTTTTCGATTAGCATAGCTTTCATTATGTTCCATAGGTTTGGTTATGTTGTGCCTTCATTCTCATTGAATTCTAGAAAGTCTTTAATTTTTTTATTTCTTCCCAGAGCCAGAGATCATTGAGTAAACAGCTGTTTAATTTCCATGTGTGTGAGCACTTGGTTTCCCAATTATTTGCTGTATAGAATTACTTATTTTCTTGGATGTAGTTATCTGCTTTGGGTTGGAGTTTTCCTTCTAGTATTTTCTGTAGGGCTGAATTTGGACTTGTGGATAGATATTATTTGAATTTGGATTTATCTTGAAATATTTATTCTCCTTCTATGGTGATTGAGAGTTTGCTGGGTATAGTAGTCTACGTTAGCACATGTGGTTTACTAGAGGTTGCATGATATCTGTTCAGGCTCTTACAGCTTTTAGAGTCCCTGTTGAGAAGTTGGGTATACCTTATAGGTCTGCCTTTGTACATTACCTGGCTATGTTTCCCTTGCCACTTTTAATATTCTTTGTTCTGTAGATTTTGTGTTTTGATTACTATGTGTTGGGGGTTTATCTTTTCTGGTCAAGTTTAATTGGTGTTCTATAAGCTTTTTATATGATTATAGATATCTATTTCTTTTGTTTGGGAAAGTTTTCTTCTATGATTTTGTTGAGAATATTTTCTTGGCCTTGGAGCTGGGAGACTGTTCACCTTTTCTATTTTTAGGTTAGGTCTTTTCATGGTATCGCTGATTTCATGGATGTTTTGTGTCAAGAATTTTTTAGATTTAACATTTTCTTTGACTGTTGTATCAATTTCTTCTCTTGTATCTTCTATGCCTAATATTTTCTCTTCTGTCTCCTTTGTATTTTTTGATGATGCTTGCATTTGTCCCTGTCCTCTTCCTTATGTTTTCCATTTCCAGGATCCCTCAGTTTGTACTTTTAAAAATTACTTCTATTTCCACTTTTAGGTCTTGCAGAGTTTTACTTATTTGCTTTGCCTCTTTAATTATATTTCCTGTATTTCTTTAAGGGCTTTATTAATTTCCTCTTTAAAGTCCTCTATAATCTTTCTAAGATTGGATTCAAGGTCATTTTCTTATCCTTCAGTTGTTTTAGGATATATAGTGCTTCCTATAGTATGGTAGTTGTGCTCTGAAGGCATCATGTTGGACTAGCTTTTGTAGATTGTGTACTTTTGAGTGCCTTTAGCCATCTGCATGGCTGTGGTCCCTAGATGTTCCTGTAGTCATAGGTATTGGGAAGGAGGTTAACCTCCATGGTCCTGGTGTGACAGGTCTCTGGTGGTTTCCTTGGGTTGAATGGTTCTGCTTCTTCAGGTCTGTATGGGTCAGGACCTGCAGGTCTGTATAGTTCAGGGGCTACAGATCTGATGAAAGTGGGCAGAGAGGTGGCTGGAGAATAGAGGTGTAACTGGACTAGCAGGCTATCAGAGTAGCCTGGCTTACTCCAGAGGACTCAGTGAACAGGAAAGATGAGTGGGAGGAGGGAAACTTCCCAGTATGGTTCAGGTTCAACAGATCTGATGAAGGCAGGAGTAGAGGTGTCAGGAGAATGGAGTTCCCCTGGGGTAGCAGGTTGCACAAAGCAGCTCTGCTTGCTTTAAAGTACTTATCAAGCAGGGTAAGTATTTTTTTCTTGTTTATGCTTATAAATGCGTGAAGATGCCTGGGTTCATACTCAGCCTGGGACAGAGCTAATTTAGGTCCAGGTGTGTTTAGAATGGTGATCTCAAGACAGGGTCCCACCCAGTAAAGTTTGCAAAGGGAGGCAGATTTTTGAATTCTTTTACACTGTTAAAAAAAAGGGAAAAATGTACTGGCTGTCCTTTTCCTTAGAGTCACGGAATGCTTTTCCTTAAGGTCACAGAATGCTGAATAGTTGGATGGTCAAGAGGGAACCTGGAATAAATAACTGAACTGATATGTAAATAAAAAATAGGGATTTTGTTCTGTATGAAATGAGCTAGTAGAAAGTGATAGCAGTTCTGTTTTAGACTTTTTCTCTAGCAAGAGCTGAACTGTCTGTAGATCTCTGGAGAGTGAGCACAGCTTTCAGAGTGTTTTCTAACAGGGTTTCTGATTTTAGTTGGAAAATCCATGGAGAGCAAACACAGCCCCTTTAGAATATTTTCATAGCTCTTTTACCTTTTTTTTTTTTTCTAACAGGATTTTGGACTTGGTGGAGAGATCCAAGAATTTTTTTTTTTTAAAGCAGTTTTTCTGACTTTGGTCAGAAAACCCATGAGCTTCTAGAATTTTTGTTAGCAGAGAAAGCTATCTGGAGCAGAAAGCTAGCTGTCTCAAGCATAGTCTTTTTAGAATAGCAAGAAAAAGCTGTCTAGAGCAGAACAGAACACAGAGAGAGCAGGCACCCTGGAAAGTCACCTCGGCAGAACATAGGCCACCGGCTTGGACCCACGATTTGACTTTGAGTCATTTGTTTCACCAGTCCCGGACACCCCTTCTCTCAGAACTCAGACCAAGGCAAGGCTGGTCCTTGGCAATCACCAATGTTCAATGAGGATTATGGGAAGGATTTGATAAGTAGATGTTAATATTTTAAAATTTAATAAATCCATTAAATGTAAACAAAATCATCTTCTAAAATCTTATAATAACTTGAAGAGGTGTAATGGAGACTATTTCGAAGATTTTCTATGTAAGCTATGAGAAAGCTGCGATTATATTTATGACCCATAGCAACCTGATAAAGTTGAATCCAAACTAACTTGTTAAACATATTCTAAGACTACTCTTACTTTTTAAAAAATAGACTTTATTTTATTTAAAAGGGAATTAGATTCTGCGTGGTCCTAAATGATGTTTTGAATTATCATGTAAGAATAATGTCTCTATTATGCTTTCATGAATGCACTTCATTATAATTTGGTCATATTCATTCCCCTCTCTCACACCCTCATTAGTGTCTTTCCTTACCCCAAACAACCCTATTTCTGTTGTCACCTTATACTCACAATGTATTATAAATATATATTATATACTTATATATTATTTATGTATTAAATACTATATATTTATATTATAAATAAATATATAAATATATTATAAATATGTTTCATGATTCATATCATATATTGATATGTATGATATTTTTTGTTTGTTTGTTTGTTTTTTGTTTTTATGGTGTTTTGAGACAGGGATTCTCTGTGTAGCCCTGGCTGTCCTGGAACTCAGTCTGTAGACCAGGCTGGCCTCGAACTCAGAAATCCTCCTGCTTCTGCCTCCCAAGTGCTGGGATTAAAGGCCTGTGCCCACCATGCTCGGCCCGATATGTATGATCTATATATCGATTCCCTTTCAGATCTATAATTAGCAAAGATTTTCAGCCATTATCAAGGCTTTTTTCTCTTTGTTGATTTTTCCTTGTCTGTGGAGAAGCTTTTAAATTTTATGCCATTCACTGTGTGAATTCTTGTTATTATTTCCCGTAATGACAATTTTGGAGCTTTTGGTTTCTTTAAAAAAACACAGAAATATTGTGGGAAAGGGCTTCATTTTGGTCACAGGCGTCGGATGATGGGGCTGCTTCAGATTGTCCAGAGCAGCTGACTATGACTTGCCTTCTGCTATAGCAGGGGTGTGAGTTTTCAAGCTGCAGATAGTTTCTGCTATTCTGAAACTATCTGACATTGGAAAATTTGGGCGCCTTTTAGAGGATATATAAATCCTAGGGCCCTGAAAACTTGGTTGTAGTTTTTTAAGTAGTTGTATGAAGTGGAAACTTAAGTGTTCTTTGGAAAATCGATTGGGTGATGTTTTGTTGAGGCAAATGTGTGAAGGAGCATTTAGCTGAAGCAGACATAGGTGAAAGGATGTTCTGCTAAAGCAAGTACTTGACAGGACACATGATGAATGATTCTTTGCTAACAACACCCATGCACTGGCCTGCCTTACATTGCACAGTGGAGCTGCATTTGTTGGGAGTTCTGAGAGAAATACAGCAAAAAACTTCTGGTAGTGTGCTGCAGTTTCTTCCCACTTCCACAGACAGCTGATTGGCAAAGTGATATCAGCTGAGACAGTCTCATGTGCTGAGGTAAGACCTCCAAATGTGATGATTGGAGGGTGTGTAAAAAGAAATTGATGGACAGTGATGGGGGCTGAGCTAGGCTTGCTTAAAGAGTTAGCTGTGCAATGCTTGTGAGTTTCCTGTCCTTGCTGATCCTCAGTTCCCAGAGAGAGGCACTACAAAGAACTTCTTGGGCCTTCCTCCTGGTTGCTTCTGCTGACTTGAGCTGAGGCTAAGGCCTGGTTGTCTTTACTAGGTAGTGCCACCATTGTTAATTGGTGTTTGCTCTCCTGACTCTATCAAACTGGAGCTGTTGTATCCATGAAGTTTTTTCGAGTGGATTGCGCTGCCAGTACTAACCTGTAAACTGAACTGCTAATTTCCAGACAACACAGACAGGAGTTGCTCCAAAGAACTTTTCTAAACAGATCCACTTCCCCTGTATTCGTTCTTTCTCACTTCCTCACACATTTATACCCTCTCCAGAGTAACAAGAATTAAACTATCTGCAACTGTCAAGAACCATGCACTGTCTAGAGCATGAGGTGATAATGACTCTGGACAAACTGAAGCAGTCCATATCCTATTCCCGAGATTAAAACATATTCATATAACATATATATTTTTTTAAGAAACCAAAACTCTCACTACACCTTTGCTGCATCCCAAGGGTTTTAGTAAGTTGACTCTTCATTTTCATCTGATTCTAGGCATTTCATAATATCCATCTTGATTTTATTAATGGCTCAATAATGAAAAGTGTAAAATCCCCCATATTGATATACATTTTCTTGATATTTCTTGCTTTGTTGTATTATTACCTAATAATATATAAGAACTTTAGTTGGTTGTTGTTTTTGTTAAGACTCATTTTTATGGCAGTACTTATGTCAACTTGACACACACACTAAAGTTATCTGAAAGAAGGAAGCCTCAACTGAGAACTTGCCTCCATGAGATCTCGCACTTAAGGCATTTTCTTAATTAGTGTTTGATGGGAGAAGTCCCAGAAAATTGTGAGTGGTGACATCACTGGGCTGGTAGTCTTGGGTTCTACAAGAAAGCAGGCCAAACAAGTCACAGGGAGCAATCTAGTAAGCAGCACTGCATCATCTCCTGCCTCTATATTCCTGCCCTGTTTAGGTCCCTGTCCTGACTTCTTTCCATAAGGAAAAGAAGTATGGATGTATAAACCCAAAGAACCCTTTACACTCCGTCTTTGTTTTGTGGTCTTGGTGTTTCATTGCAACAATATAAACCCTAAATTAAACAGTGATCTAATATGTAATTTATTTTAATGAAAGTTTCATAACTGGTAAGAAAATATGTAGACAAAGCAGATATAGAATATTTTATGTATTTCTGTTGAGTTTATTTGATCTACAGTGCAACTTAACTCTAAATGTCCTTCTATTGATGAAAGTGAAACATTGAACTCACCCACTATTAATGTGTCTACAGCAATCTGTTTCTTTCTGCCCAGTAGTATTTTGTTGTTGTTGTTTTTATGAAGTTAGATGTACCAATGAGTGTGAATTAATATGTATTAACCATCTTTGTTTCTTTTGACTAATTTGACTTGATGATTAGTGTTGAAATTTGGCTTAAAGACGGCACTTACTGACATGGTATATGGATTTGTATTATTTTCCTTTCAGTCTCTGTGTGTCTGCCAAAGTATCTCCTGTAGACGAAAATAATTAGATGTTATTTTTATCCAACCTGAGCCCTGTAGAGCTGGCTACTTGCTGGTATGGGAGCTTATCTTCAGGTGATCTTCCTTCCAACAGAGTGTAGCACAACTGACCCCCATGTCTCCAAAACTCTGCCCTGCTACCCATGGTGGTTTTAGATTATATTTTGTGTAGCAATTATTTGTAATTAAAACAAGGTTTTCTGAGATTTGAGAAACCATGTTGAACCTTGGTATTTGCTTCTTTGTAAGCTGCTAGGGTTTTGCCATATTGAACAAAAGATCTGTTCTACTTCCAGAAGCTGGAAGGGTGGTTTGACATACGAAGTTTGCTGTTTGCAGCAGCAGCACCAACAACATCAGCTACTACAATAAAAGTTGTTTTGTCTGGCCTCACAGAAGGGTTGAAATATCCATCACATGTGCCTCCCTGTTTCTTATTGCTTGAAATTTTGCCTTATTTCTTTACTCTTTTTTGAAACCCAACCTTTATCTGGGAATATTTTCTGTTAAAATTGGAAGGCACCTTAGCACTTGGGTTAGTGCATAAGATAGATACTTGTTCAGTTTTTCCCCCTCAAGAGTCAATCCAGCTCAACTAAAATATAGTAGATAAATATTTCCCTTTTGATATTATTCCCTTCAAACTAGACCAGTCCAATGTTAGTTTGTCCCACACTTACTCTGTGTGCTATCTGATTTTCCATTTGCCTACTTCAAATGTTCTCATATTTATTAATTCTTGACTTTTATCTTTTTTGTTTGTTTGGTTTGTTTTTTTGGTTTCTGTTTTTTATTTTTTGTTTTGTTTTTTTTTTTTTTTTTTTTTTTTTTTTTTTTTTTTTTTTTTTTTTTAGGTTTTTTCATTTTCTACTCTGGGTCCTTTCGTACACATTTGTTTTGCGTATCAACTCTCCTAGCTCCCTAGTGTACTGTTTACAACTCATGTTTCCCACAGTCTAACCTTAAATCAACAGGCAGGAAGCAGGAGTGGGTGGGTTGGGAAGTGGGGAGGGAGGGAGATAGGGGATTTTCAGAGGGGAAACTAGGAAAGGGGATAACATTTGAAATGTAAATAAAGAAAATATCTAATAAAAAGTAAAAAAAAAAAAACACAACTGTTGGTGTATAGCACGGATGTTTATGAAGTTTTATCCTTTAAAGAATAGATTTATGAATTATAAAAGATCAGATAGCTTCTCAGTGTTCAGTCTCATGGCATAATTAAGGATAATTCCCAAAAGTATCTAAACTTAAAAGGTCAGCTAGATATGGTATGTGTGATATGTCAACTTGGATAGATGTGCAGTGATGCTGAATACACTCCTCTGAGGAGCACCATCCTGCAGACTGGAGTTCTAGACTGGATATTCTATTCCCTTTTGGGAAAGGAAGGTTAAAGTACAATGAGTGACATTCACCTCCCTCTGCTTCCTGACTGGGTACACAACGTGACCTCCTGCTACCTATTCTTGCCATGTCATCACAGCTTATCCTTCTTTGCAATGCTTTCCTTGCACATGATGCCTATGTCTTGGAACTTTGAGTCAAAAGAGATCCTCATTTGCCTAAGTTGCTGTAGCGAAGTATGGTGTGACATCAATAAGAAAAGAACCAGACACCACTGAGAATGAGAAAGTGTGGTAACAGCATAGAGAGTTAAATCACACCCATGCAGGATGTAACAAGTCCAAAGATATATAACACATTTCATTTTGAAGAGAAATATTTTAATGCTAATTATTTCAATGAATAATTCATTGTCCTATACAAACTCACGTATTATAGATGCAGCTCAAACTTTTTGATTATTCCTAACCACTATTCCTAATCTTCAGTAAAGATAATATTATATTCACATGTATCAATCATTCTATCTCATATTGTTAATTCAAAATACGTTCAAGCACACTGTTTAAAATGATATATTAAATTGTGCATGTATTTAACACATTAATTGTTCAGCCAACAAAATATCATCATGACCTTTCTATGTCAGAAGATATTTTAAACTATTGTTTAAATTTGAGATAATACTAAATTATATTGTTTTTTTCTTGGGAGAAAAAGGGCTCCTTGATTTACTGGACATTTGATAATCCCAAATAATATTTTTTTTATGTAGAAAATTAAGACCACTTATCATTCTGGCCTGGGTATTTATGGCTGAACAGAATGGCTATATGGTGGAATACCCATTTCATAACTAATCCCCTCAACTCCTGAATAAATATCTATTATTATTTTCAGTTATATAATAATAGATTTTTCTCAATAAATATTTCTAATTGTCCTGAGTACACATTTTATGTTGTTGCTTTCATTGAGTTTTCTTTTGCAATTCAAAGTAAGAGTGAATGAACCCAATAATTATAAATGTGTTATCTGGTATTTGGAGAATATTTTGGAACAAGTAATATATCTAGTATGAAGTCTAGATGCTGATTATTTATTTTGTCCAACAGATGACTGTTAAACTACAGCATTGAAAATATTTTACTTTTATAAAAATGATGAGATTAGTTAAAATTTCAAAGCCAAATTTTAAATACTAGTTTCATTCCAATAACTTTTATTTTAAATTAAATTATAATTTGTACTTTGCTTTAATATTAGTATTCATTTTTAAGGGTTGTAAAAGTACAGTAATATTTTAAATTAAGAAATTTTCATTTGATAATCTACATTTATATTAAATAAGTGTGTACTTTTGTTGTACATCTTTAGGAGGAAATTATACCATTCTTTTTACAATGGATATAGTTGCAATTCATTATTAATTATTTAATAAATAATAAATAAGTTAACTTAATAAGAATAAAGTAAATTAGACCTAAGAAAAGTACAGTTGAATGGAAGAAGGCAAAATTTTTTAAGGAGTCAATTTAATTTAATTTGTTAAAATATAGAAACAATAAAGTGAGAATTTATGCTGATAAGCCTACAGCTCATAAAATTTGCAATTATAACAAACCAGACCTGCTAGTCTTTGAATGTTAATTTCTGATAAAAACAATGAGAGTGTGAAAATGAAACTTATCAGATCCAAACTTTTACTTTATGCAAATCAGATAAAATCACTCCAATTTGTATATTTTTTCACTAAACATTTTTAATTCCTGATATAAATTGTGAGAATAAAAACAATAATTATTCATGTTCATTTAACAAGTAAGAAACAACAAGTACAATTATAAGACCCAATGGAGATGACATTAGCTGAACTACCCAAGAAAGGGAGAGAGAATCTGCAGAGACCACCCTCAGTAGATATGCATGGCTCCCAGTTGAGGGAAGGGGCCACCCACCCATCTCAAAATTTTTAACCCAGAATTGTGCCAGTCTAAAGGAAATGTAGGGACAAAAAATGGAGCAGAGACCGAAGGAAAGACCATCCTTAGACATCACCCTACCTTAGGATCCATGCCATCCACAGACACAAAACCCAGACACTATTGCTGATGCCAAGAAATGCTTGCAGACAAGAGTCAAATATGGCTGTTCTCTGAGAGACTTTGCCAGCACCTGACCAATACAGATGCAAATATCCACAGCCAACCATTGGACTGAGCCCGTGGATCCCACTGGAAGAGTTAGGGAAAGGCTGAAGGAACTGAAGCAGACTGCAACCCCATAGGAAGAACAACAATATCAAATAACTAGACCCCCCCCCAAAGCTCCAAGGGACTAAACCACCAACCAAAGAGTATACATGGGTGGGTCCATGATTCCTGCTAAATATGTAGCAGAGGACTGCCTTATCTGGCACCGATAGGAGGGGAGCCACTTGGTCCTGTAGAGGCTTGAAGCCCCAAAGAAGGAGGATGTTAGAGAGGTGAGGTGGGAGTGGGTGGGTGGGTAGGTGGGGAGTACCCTTTTAGTGGCAAAAGGGATGAAGGGTTTGTGGAAGGGAGACTGGGAAGAAGAACAATATTTGACATGTAAATAAATAAATAAAATAATCAATAAAAAATATGTTCCTAAAAAAGAAAAGAAAAAAGTTACAATAAAGTTGGCAAACAGTAGAAGAACGATGAGAGTATTTTCCTTTGTTCTCGGAAGATGATCCTGAAAAATGGCTGTCAAACTTTTTCAGAGTATGAACATATTTATAACGCAAGCTATAGACTAAGCCATAGCCCAAGCCAAATCAGTATTTACTTATTTGTTTTTCCTTTACTCTAATGGATACATAAAAGATAAAAATTAAACATAGCAATGGGATCTCTATGCCTGGTTTATTTCACTTAGCAAGCATAGGGACCACCTATATTTGTTTGCAAATGAGAGGATTTCCTTCTGTGTTTTGATGGAGACAGTATCAGTGGCACACGTGCACCTCTACTCTATCCATCCATCTATTAATGAGTACAAGTTGTTTCATTACTGGACTATGGAAATGTGCTGCAAGCATGCAGACATCTCAAAGATTTCTTTGTCTATTTGTGGAAAAACGGTTCTAGTGGCTTCTTTGACACTAATACACACATACACAAATACATACATGTGCGCACACACACACAAATACTCTCAAAACTTATGATATCTTGTCTTTATGAAGTTAGAATTAACATATCTCAGCTTTTTTGATTTGGGTTCGTATATTGATTAATGATGCTAAGTATCTTTTGATGAACCTATTAGAAGTTAAAAGGAACATTGTTTGACATTTACTATTTATTCATTTATTAAGGCTTGGGGTACTTGTTGCAAATGACTCAAACAATTTAAGGTTTAATGTTCTTATTTGGAATATAATGTGACTGAAACATGACTTCCACCAGTTCATTTATGTATGCTTACATCTGTGTATATGTGTAGAATGATATCTGAAGTAGAATCTTCTCAATCCGATGAAAAAAAATTAAATAAAGCACAAATAATAGTTACTACTTAAGGGCCAGTGAACACTGATAAGGAACATTGGTGATATATTACAAAGATGTTACTGTGCATGTAATATTTGTCTAAGAATAATGCTCTTTTTAGAGCTATAAATGAGTGGAAAATAGATATAGGAAATATAATTTTGAAATGTGAAACTAAGTAGAGTAAATATATGAGGTGGATTAGAAACAAGCATGATAAAGCAAACTATTTATGATGAAAAACTCAAATGAAATGGTTAATTTCATGGAAAATCAAGTGAGAAAAGAAATTAAAGTTACAATATCTGTGAAGTAAAAGTATTCTGTCAATGGGACTGTGCAACAATTTCTGCTGAGCACATAATTTTTCTTGTACACACGATTTCATTACCAGAACAACAAAGCAGGGAATAAATTAATTACTATTTAATTGATTATGTATCAGTTACAGAAAGTATGAATCTGACTTGAGAGGAAAATTACAAAGGGGATTTTGTGTACTTCTCACTGACCTGAACTGTGGTGAGGACGAAGGTCATAGTAAGGATGGTCAGGAAAGGTAGAATAGCCATTCATTTTGGTCAAGATACTTGCAACACTTTTGAGTTTTATCTAGAAATGCTATATAAATTCATTTTTGTGAAATGTGGCCTCAATTATGCCAAAAATGATGTTCTGTTAGGACCTAGTGAAAGATAACATAGATTTGACATGACACTTGCACTTGGGAGCTTGGTAAGAATGTGGGTCATACACTATTAAAGTTATCACACTTAACTTAGTGTATGTCTTAGGGAAATGCAGTAGAATAGTCAAGTAAAGTCCTAGTAATAAACATTTTGAACAAATTAACCAGAAGCTAGATTCAACTGAGATCATTTCTGCTTGTTCTAGATCACTATATAACTTAGATAAAGTTTGAAACAACTCATACATCAACCTTGTGGGTGTCTTTGAGTTTTCTCCAGATGGTCCAGCATTGGTAAATTGAATAACATGTGTAAAGATACCTGTATAGATAAAAATATTAATTTAAATGGAATTGCAAAATATGCTGGTGCTGATAATATAGTTCAGGGGTAGAGCATTGGCTTAACATTCTCAATGCCTTGGTTCAATACAAAATAGCATAAAAGAAAAATCATACTCAGATAGTTGATTATGCTATCAAATTAAAATATTTTGAATATTTTCAGTAACTGTGATAATTTATCATCCATAGCCCTAGGTTTCATTTTAATAACATATGTAAAATTATTATATATAACGTTAATTCTATTGATGGCCTCAGTTTGTGTTTCTTAAGCAATAAGAAAATGACTACAAATTGTGATTCTTGAAAAATATATTAGAATTATTATAGTAGCTGCATAAGTCTCTCTGACATTGTCTACAAAAGAAACAAGGGTGACTAAAAGTGGGCTATACCATATTTCACTTAATGACTTTATTGAAATGAAAGTAATACAAATTTTAGATATGGAATGTATGGTATAATAATTTGTAAGTGATTATGCATATTATATTATTGCTTCATAACAATAATTCAGGAATTAAGAGATATTTTGACATTGTAAATTACACCTAATGTATTTGTTAATATTTTCTTTTTTTAAAATTTTTTATTATTTTCTTTATTTACATTTCAAATGCTATCCCAAAAGTTTCCTATAC
>NC_034591.1:2843851-2846684 GCF_900095145.1 Mus pahari
CCAATCTGTTGGTGGCCTTTTTGTCTTGTTGACAGTGTCTTTTCCCTTACAGAAGCTTTGCAATTTTATGAGGTCCCATTTGTCAATTCTTGATTTTACAGCACAAGCCGTTAATATTTTCTTACTTTCACTGAAACAAAAAGTTTTCTTCTCATAAGTTTCCATTTTGAGATTTAAAATATAATATATTTATCACTCCCTCATTTTTTTCTATTTCTCCCTTCATAGCACTTGTGCCCTATTATCCTTTTTCTAGGGATTTTCATTCCTTTAACATGGTGTCTTTTACTTCACTGGTTTTTGTGGCTAGCCCAGGTGTTGTTATTCTCACATCTAAATAGTCAGACCCAGGATCTACAAGCAAGAGAACATTGGGCATTTGTCTCTCTGGATTTAGGTTACTTCACTCAGTCATATTTTCTAGGTGCATTGTTTTACCTGTAAATTTCATGATGTCATTTTCTCTAGAGATGAATAAAATTTTATGGTATATGTATACCATACATTCATTAGTTAAGCCAAATTTATGTTGTTTCCACTTCTTATCTATTGGTAATAGAGCAACAGTGAATGTTTGAATACTCTCTGTCACTTAGGACATCAAGTCCTTTGTTCATATGGCAAGGAGGGGTATCGTTGAATCACCTGGTAGACATGATTTTTAGCATTTAGAGATTTCTCCATGTTGATTCCCAGAGCGGCTAGGAAGGTTTGCAATCCTACAAGCAGTTACTATGAATGTCTGTCTCTGCATATCATCACCAGCATTTGCTGTCAGGTGTTTTCTTGATCTTTGTCATTTCTTACTAGGCTAGATAAAACCTGAAAGTAGTTTGAACTTACATTCCTTCATTTCTAGAGTTGCTGAACTCTTAAAAATATACTTCTTAGCCATTGATATTTCTTCATTTGTAAATTCTCTTTTCAGATTCATAAGTTAATTACTGATTGGGTTATATAATTATTGAGTTCTTTATATATTCTGGATATTAATTATCCATCTTATGTAAAGACAGTAAATATTCTCTCCCAGTTTGTGGGCTTCATCTTCATTTGCTTGACTTTTCTTTTGCTGTACAGAGGTTTTCAGTTGTAGGGGTTCCCTTTGTCAATTGCTGGCCTTAACTCCTCGCAGAATACAGAGTTCCATTCAGAAAGTCCTTTCCCCCACTTATATCTAGCAGGATTATAGCCTATATTTTCCTAGTAATTTCAGCATTCATTAAAGTTTTTGATTCCTTTATTCAGGGCAATAGATATGGACCTAATTTTATTCTTCTACATGTGGATCTCCAGTTTTCTGAGCACACACTGGCTGAGGTGCTGTCTTTTCTCTAGCCTGTATTTTTCATATGTTTGTCAGATATCAGATGACTACTGTTATGTTCACTCATAGTTAGGTCCTATTATGTTTCTTTGATCCACATGTTTCTTTTTGTGGTAGTACCTAATAAGACAGGGCTGTCCACTACCTGCATTAATTTTCTATCACAGTGTTTGAAGTGCTAGCTGGAGCAAGAAGAGAATGAAAAAAAAAAAAAAGGATGTCAAATTATCCCGATTTGTTTTTGATAGCATGCTATATAAAAAATAGTTCCCTAAACTCCATGAGAAAACTTCTAGAAGTGATCTGTATTTTCAGTAAAGTTACTAGTAGAATAAAAAAAAATCAGTTTACAAAAATCAATATCATTTCTCTGGGGAGGACTATTTCTCCCACTCTCAGCATTCTTTAGTGGCTCATAGTTCTTTGTATGGGCTGAGGAATGTTCAGCTTTCTTCCATCAGTATTGATGGCATGTCTATTGGTATGTTCTTGTTCAGGTCATATTTAGGCAATTATGTTGTTGGTGAAACTCCACCTACATAGCTTCTGATATTTCTAGGAGAATCTCATAGCAAACTCCGTACATTTTTGGCTCTTACATTTCCTTCCATTTCACCCCTTCTACCCTTTCCATAATTGTCCCTAATCTTTAGGTATAGCAGATGTTTTATAGATGTGTCAGTTGGGGTCCCCCACCACACTTGTGCATTTTCATCAGTTGCAGTTTTTTAATTCGTTTGTTTTGCAATTGTCTTCATCTGTTCAAAGAGAAGTCCCCTTGATGTGGGGTTAGGATGAGATTTATATCTGGGAATAAGGACAAACATATAGAATGTAGACAGGAATTATGCTAACTTAGAAAAATGTTGGTTGTAGTTTTATCTTCCAAAATCCATAACTTCATTGTTCCTGGATCTAGGTGGATATATCACTTAGTTATCTAATACCAGTGGTTAGCTCTGAAAAGATATGCATACGTGTAACATTAAATATACTGCATAGATTGTATTTATGTGTATATATACATATATGCACACACACACATATCAACAATTAAAGAAAATTGAAGTCTTGGATTTAAATGATAGCAAGCTGAGTCCATGGGGGGGGGAGTAGATGGAGAAAATAGAAGATTGAAAAGATGTAATTATCTCAAAAAATAACAATATTTAAAAACATAAAATTTCATGAAAAAATTCAGTAGCTTGAGTTACTCTAGACTGCATACTATATGACTATTAATTTTGAGTTTGATGGTTTCATCCTATTTATGTACAAGACTCTCATTATCTTAAAATAAAACAGTATAATATATTTTTTTAAATCACACACATTGGGTAGCTATTGTCTCAGCCTGACAACTTAAATGGGATCCTCAGAATACATGTCACATAGATTTATGATCAGGGAGTCAGTTGGAGAACTGACTCAAACGAGTTGTCCTCTGATTTCGTCCAGTGATACATGGAATACACACACACACACACACACACACACACACACACA
>NC_034591.1:2846710-2854355 GCF_900095145.1 Mus pahari
ACACACACACACACACACACACACACACAGACACAGAAAATAAATAAATAAATAACACACACAGACACAGGAAATAAATAAATAAATAAATAAATAAGCAGAAAAACTCTTTAAAATAGAGATTAGGTATATAAAAATGTACTGAGGAACCTAGATATCCATGATAACAGGACCTAAGAATGCTAAGGTTTTTGTCACATGCTTTCAGAAAAACAAAGCCTATTTCTTCTTTTCTCAAATTTTCTGTATCTTAGAATTATTTGTGATAAAATAAATAACAATGTATTTTATATCACATATAAGAGCTAATATGTTCTGAATACTTCTCTAAGAGTGTATTCAGTCTTTAAAGTAATGTGAAGAGGTAGGATCTATAACAATCTCTTCTATATAGGTCAAGAACCTGAGAAAGAGAAATTAAGTAACTTCTTAGTTATACTCCTAGGAAGTGATGGAATGGTGTGTTATGCAAGGGGATTCATGTGATCATACTTTCCTATGTAACTACTAAGTTTCCTTGATATTCAGACTTCTTATTAGTCCTATTGATCTACTAAAAAATTTCTACAATTGAGAAATAACCATTTCTCCTGATCTACACTTTCTATAATAGTTTACCTTCTGTTTCCAAGGCATACCATTTTAAGCCAGAGCCTTCTAAATATATTCACTAATGGGCATGATGGTTAATCTGAATTGTGATTAAGATTGGATTGGATTTTGAAATTTTTGAGAGATTATTTTATACAACACATTCCTGGGGTTCCTGGGATGGCTTTTCCAGGGTGAGTAGACCACAGGGCGTGTTAAGTGAAAAGCTCATTCCTTCACGGATTCACACTAGATACATTACTGAGAAGTGATAAAGGGTAGGGTATTATTGCTTTAGAGGAAGTATGTCACTGGGGATTTGTCTTTTCTTTCCTCTTGACCTAAGGTCCATCATGTATTCACTCATCTCTGTTTCCATGATGACCTGTCCTACTCTCTCCAATGTGTCCTCACCACCATGAGAACCGCACCTATGAAATCACAATGGAGAATAAAATCTCTTCTTCCTCCAAGTTATTTTCTTTGATATTTTTATCAGTGTGCACTGGGTAACAGTTCATTGAGATATTAACTCCTCATACGTGGTAGGGTGACCAGAGACAGTCATTAACTATGTGGTTATTGAGAGATTAGACATAACTTACCATCTGCTGTAAACACAACAATCTGAAAGAGAGAAGTCTTTTAAGAATAAGATTCTGCTCTTTTTCAGTCTTTTTCTCTATTAGATGTTGAAAATAAGATATTTTCCCAGCCATAAATCTATGGCTTTGTTCATAGATAAATATTCTTGAGAAAGCTTGTAAGTGGAATTGAAAATGAAAGACAGATCAATTTGATTTCTTATTAGATGTTCTTCTACTCTCCACTAATCCCATATTTTGGTGGCAAACAAACTACTTGCATTCATGTTTCTGTGTATACACATATGTATGAAGCATAGATATTGTGGAGACTTTCATTTATCACGACAAGACATAGTTTTATGATTGTAGTAGTTTGCATTATGATGTCTTTGCCAGTTGACATATAGCAATGTGGAACTCGGTAGAAGTACATAAAGTACTACACAGTAAAATTTTGTAGACCTGGGGATGTGTTCCTGTGTTATAGTGATGGAATTCTTTCCTTTAAAAGTATAATGTGGTTGATAATCACAATTTCTATTAAGCAAATGTTCAGACAATCTTGCATCCATCACCTTAAATCTATTTAAAAAGCTTTCTCTTGTTCTAGGATGTAGGAATAACTGTTATATTTAATATGAAAACGAATATTGATGTCTCCGCTGATAAGAACATGAGAGGTCTAATTTTAACTAATAATTATGTCAGTGTTACAAAATGACTAAGGGGACCTGGCTGATAATGAGTATTATCCAGGGCTGCTGCTGAGTAGAAATGTGATAATTAAAGCATTTCCTTTTCTTATAACTTAAATGTTAATGTCTCTCTTTTTTCTCTTGAAAATTTCAATAAAAATGTAAACCAATTTTTAAAAAGGTACATTACAAATAAATAAAATGTAAATATACTTGCAATCTTATAGAAGGATTGAATCAGCTATTTTCAGATATACCTATATTATAATAGATCTGGGAATTGTAACTATTATGTATCAATCAATACTGAATTGATAGTAAAATTTCTTGCCACAAATCTCTTAATTTTTCAATAAAGAAAGAGAGGTATGATTAACTTTAGATAAACACCAGTGATATGTATGTTCATGGGAAACAGCTAGCTCAACAATATAATTTATGAAGAAATTAGAAGCAATAAAAAGTATGATAAAAAATAAAAGGATCATCCTGTAATTTCTTTCTCAAATATTCCACACTAATTGTATTCATATAAATTTTCTTACTTGGAGTTTCTTTTCCCTATACAGGTTGTACCTTGGTGTGAATAAATGACATAAGTGACTTTTGTTCATTGTTCTTTGTCTTAGCCTCTGCTAAATACCAGAGAAATCATTATGTAGAGAACAAACATTATTCTTGTGCTCAGATATTCTATTCATCTCATATTGAAGGCGAATAGATCAAATAAAACAGAGAACTGATGCAGGAGGACAAATACTAGGCCAGGAGGGACATAAGGGTCTCTGAGGTACCAGCATAAAACTGCTACTAAATACCAACATGGCAAATTGATAATATCTGGGAATAGGGTGACAGAAATGATGAGCAAGCTGTCTTTTTTGTTTGTTTGTTTTGCTTTGTTTTTCGAGACAGGGTTTCTCTGTGTGGCCCTGGCTGTCCTGGAACTCACTCTGTAGACCAGGCTGGCCTCAAACTCAGAAATCTGCCTGCCTCTGCCTCCCGAGTGCTGGGATTAAAGGTATGCACCACCATGCCTGGCTGCAGGCTAAGTCTTAAGAAGCAACAATAATTAGTTAGTTCAGAATAAGAAGCATGTCTAGGTGCTATCAGGAAGGAATGCACAGAAAATCAGGAACTCACTCATCTCCATTTTCCACAACTTGAATACTCTCTACCAGTTGGTCTTTCTTTGTTGTAGCAGGCTTCTTTTTCCATTGGGTTTGTGTCTCATAGGACTAATATCATCATGGAAAATGTTTAGTTCATCTAAAATCACAGACGATTGCATAGTCTGATGCTGAGAGACCAGATTCCTTGTCAATATTTTGGGAGTTGTAATGTTTTTCTTGTTAAGATCAATTGCCATAATTATTTTATTTGAAGTTCTGATATCCCAATACATATAAGCCATCCTTGGAATAATCATGGAACATGATAATCATGCACATGAAATCCCACTGTTGGCTCTGTGCTCACTTCTCTTTCTCTCTGTAACTAAACCATTTGGTGTAGAATCTATATAATTAAGGAGTGGTGAGTGGTCACTACATCATAAAAGGATTGGTGAAATGATAACATCAAATACGAATTCTACATATTTCCATTAAAATTAATTGTCTGATATGGTCTTGAGATGGGGTATTATTTGTTAACATGCTTACTAGGTAGGCATTGCTGCAACAGGTGCAAAGGATGTTAGCCAACTCCTAAGAACTGTGGATAATGTCAATTGGCATCTCTTAACTTTCACATATGCAATTCTGGGAGTTTTCAGAGTAGGATGCCCCTTCTTAATGGTGTGTGTGTGTGTGTGTGTGTGTGTGTGTGTGTGTGTGTGTGTCCAAAATTCCTCATTATTCTCCTGGGTGAAGTTCTACTTTTTTAAAAATAGGAATTTATTTTTTTTATTGTATGGTTTCTTTATTTACATTGCAAATTTTATCCGCTTTCCTCATTTTCCCTCCAAAAAACCCCTCCTATCCCATCCCCCTCCCCTTGCTCACTAACCCAACCACTCCCTATTTCCTGTCTTGGCATTCCTGTACACTGGGGCATTGAGACTTCACAAGACCAAGGGCCTCTCATCTCATTGATGTCCCACAAGGCCATCCTCTGCTACATATGCAGCTGGAGACATGGGGTCCTCTATATGTACCCTTTGGTTGGTGGTTTAGTCTTTGGGAGTTCTGGGGGTATTCGTTGGTTCATATTGTTGTTCCTCCTATGGGGAACCCCTCCTATGCAAACCCCTTCAAAATTGTGTCTCAAAGAACTGCAGGGTAGAAATGGAGAGGAGTCTGAGGAAAAGAAGTTCCAGTGACAGGCCAAAGTAGGATCCAGCTCAAGGGGAGTCCCCAAGGCCTGACACTATTACTGAAGCTATGGAGCACTCACAAAAAGGAATCTGTCATGACTGACTTCTGGAAGACCCAACAAGCAACTGAACGAGCCGTATGCAGATATTTGTATCCAAGCAGTGGACAGAAGCAGCTGGCCCCAGTGCTTCAATTAGGGGAAAGCTGGAAGAAGCGGAGGAGGATGACGATCCTGTAGGAGGAAGAACAGTCTCAATTAATCTCGGCCACTGAGATCTCTCAGACACTGGACCACTAACCAGGCAGCATACAACTTCTGAAATGAGTCCTGCAACACATATACAGCAGAGGACTCTCGGGTCTGGATTTAGTTCAAGAAGATGGACCTAAACCTCAAGAGACTGGAGGCCCCAGGGAGTTTAGAAATCTGGTTGGGTGGGGGAAGGGGGTGGGACATCCTTGGGGAGACAGAGGTTGGGGAGGAGGCATGGGAAGTAGAACAGTCAGAGGGTAGACCGGGAGGGGAATAAAATATGGAGTCTGAAATAATAAATTAATAAATAAATAAATAAATAAAAAGAATATCCATGTTACAAATTTTGTACTTGGAAAATGAGATGAATTGATTATCTCTAACTTCTTGTTATTAATTGTAGTCAATAATCTCAAGGTGCTTTAGGTACTTCTTGAGAAATTCTGTAGGGAACAGACTGCAAAGCAGCCCTTGCCATTAAACAAGTAAACAAACCTATGAACATAATATACCCTAGTTACCTTTTTATGGCTGTGATCAAATACCATGACAACAGTGACTTATGAAAGAAAATAATTAACTTATGTCTTACTGACTTACAGTTTCTCATCGTGAGTCCATGATCATCATGTGGAGAAACACAGCAGCATGGCAGTAGGAGGACAGGTAGGAAACATGGAACAGTAAATGAGCTAGCTCACGTCTTGAAATATAAAAAGCAGAGAGGGGGGAGGGGGAGGAGGAGGGGAGAGGGAGAGGGAGAGGGAGAGGGAGGGAGAGAGAGAGAGAGAGAGAAAGAGGGTGGAAGGGAGAGAGAAAATTTAAATGTAAGGGAAACCTTAAAGCCCAACCCCAGTTACACACCTCCTCCAACAAGCCCAGAACTCCTAATCCTTCCTAAATACTTCCACCTACTGGGAATTGAATATTCAAATGTATAAGCCTATGGCATCATTTTTCTTAAAACTACCACATAATTTTTTCGCCATCATTTTTGGGGAGGATATCTTGATCTTTCAGGTATGCAAAGTCTAGCTTAACTTTGTTGTCATGTGGTCCATTAGATAGATATAGTACAGATTACAACACATTTAATTCTCCAAATGTCCACTTCTTTGAATTATCCCAGAAGCAATATTTTTTATTTGCTTATTTACAATTTTTCCATTGAATTTCTGGGACCGGCTTGGTTTACTTATAAACCCCTGATTAATATACTCTCCAACATCAGAAGCAGTACTCTCCTCTATAGCATGTAAATACACATGGATCTCATCCAGGGAGATGAGAATGGAAGTGTTTAAAAACAAAATATACCCCACAGCCTCATGAGGTTGAACCATTGTTCCTTCTTAGCTGGTGGTGCTGCATCTGGTTTTAGAGCCTTTAGAAAATGAGGCAAGCATAGAAAAAGTTAGTCAGTGAGGGATGTGTGTTTAAGTTGATAGCTTGACCCTGCTTCTAGGCATCATTCCTTTTGTCAGCTTCTTCATCTACCTAAATCCAAGCGGTCTGCTGCTATGCTTACCCTGCTATAATGGACCCCATTGCCTCAAATTTTGAAATAAAATAGATTTCTTCTCTCCTAAGTTGCTTTTTAGTATATAAAAACCTTGTAGAATATTGTAAAAGTCAACCATGACCGCTATTCCCAGAGGTAATACACCTTTCCTAACTCTTCTTCCAATTCTAACTCTAGGATTACATCCATCAATTCTCTTGTTTTTTCCTTGGTTAAGTAACCTGGCTCTCTATGGCAAGTGTGTTGATTTCAGTGGCCTTATTCTAAAACTACTGACTCTGATAAATGAAAGTGGTACCACAGAGACTGTACAGCTTAGCTCTGTCTGTGAACTAAAGATTTCCTTCTCAATTAGAATACTATTTCAGTGAATTCTCCTCATATATTTTGGAAATGTGCTATGGATTGAAGCATAGCACAATAGGGTCTTCTCTGCAACAGCAGCAGGGTCCCTGGTTTTCACATTCATTCCTCTGTACAGAGCTCATGCTGCAATAGTTCAGTCTCACAATTATTGAGACAATCTCCAGGAATGAGAACAGTGCATCTACATTTAGGCTAGCTTTATTTACCTGTGACTTTTCTTAGTAAAGGTTATAGTATGCTCTAGTTATCTTCGTATTGTTTGGTTCTTCCCAGAGTTCACACAATCGCACAGAGAATGTGCTTAATTTATCACTCATTTAGCTTAATAACATTAGAGAAAAAAATAAAACAGATAGGAAATATGTTTAGCTTATGTCCTCTATGTCATTATTTTATAATATAGTTATTATTAAATTTTTCTTGTATAAATGTTTAAATGTACTTGATGCATAATTGTTGTAACTGTTTATGTGATAAAGTATTGTATTTTGATATATGTATAAAAATGTGATGATCACATCAAAGCATTTTTCATATTTACCACTTCAAATGTTTATTATTATTTTGTACTGGGAACATCTAAGGTACATTTTTCTAGCCGCCTTGAAGGAGACAGTAAGTTACTGTTAAGGAAGCCACCTTTCTGTGTTACACGTTTGAACTCATTCTTCTTATCCAGCTCCTGTAAATATTTTATGTGCTGGGCTTTTGCATAACCTTGTCTTGAGCTCTCGACTCTTGCAAACAGAGTGAGAATCTGTCGAGGGATTGACATGGGAAATAGAAGTTAAGAGCAAACTTTATTTTTCGCTTTCTACTTGAGCTTGGATATAAACACAGACCTCATGGGGTAAAGTAATAGCTCTCACTGAACTATAACCCCTTCTTTGATAAAAGTTAATAAAGCTCAAGCTTATTTCATCCTTTAAAATATTTTTTATTTATTTAATTACATTCCAAATGCTGTCCCCTCTCCCAGCCCCCACTCACATAGTCCCTCTTCCATCCCCTAGCCCCTTTGTCTCTGTGAGGGTGCTACACCCCCTGTATCCCCTCAGGGTACATCAAGTCTCTGCAGGCTTAGGTTCTTCCCCCCCTCAGACAGGACAAGGCACCCCTCTGCTACATATGTTCCAAGGGCCTAGTATTTCATTCTTAAGCATATGATTATAGATAGACATCTGTAGTGAAAAAAGACAGCCTTTTCAACTAATGTTGCTGGCACAACTGGCTGTTAGCATGCAGAAGAATACGAATTGATCCATTCTTATCTCCTTATACAAAGCTCAAGTCTAAGTGGATCAAAGAACTCC
>NC_034591.1:2857690-2859435 GCF_900095145.1 Mus pahari
TAATTGTAGTCAACAAGGAAGCAGGAGTATCATCAGGTAGTGGTTTTTAAGACTTTTCTGTAGAGAGTGGGACATTGTTTTTCTCCTCAGACCTCCTTTTCCTGTCTTCTGGTGCCTGGGTAACAAGGTTCAGCAAAGCCCAGTTTGGCATCAGATGGATTACGTCTAAGAGATAGCCGAGAGGAGAGCTTACAGGAGTTTGGTTTTTGGTTCATCCTGTCTGTGCTAGGAGCACCTGTGTGGACTTGCTGCATGACTTCTGGCCCATGTTTGTTGTAAAGACGAAATTGGAACTAGAACTTTGTTTCACAGTCTTTTTCTCTTAAATATGCAAAAAATGGTATTGGTGATATGTCTTTTAAGGTTATTACATTAGAATCTTATTCTTTTGACCTCAAAATGTTTTAACTATCTTCTCTGTCTTGATGGCTTAACCAGTAGAGATGTGTCTTCAGTTGTAATACACTCTCCTCTCTGAATATTTTCAACTGTGTGACATTTCTAAAGCCCCATTTGACAACAATTTAATTTATATATTCAGAGTATGCTTATTAAATATATACATGATGCAGTCTCTATTTCTGATATTTGCTTCTTGCTGTCAAAGACTTTTTGTTCTTGTATGAACAGTGAGCATGAACCAACAGAGGGTAGAAGTAAACATCTAAACACTTGGGGAGGAATGAACATTAAACTGTTAGGAATGTTTTTATGTTACAATCTCAACACCAGGAGGCAGAAGCAGGAGGATCATTGCAAGTTTATGGCTAACCTGGTACATAGCAAATTCTAGGCCAACAAGAATGAAGAATATGCCTTTCCTCAGTTCTCCCACCAAAAGGGGAAAAATGGTGGAAAAAGTATCCAAAAATGGTGGAAAAGTATCCAATATTTACTGTTTACATGAACAGCTATTCATTTATTGCTAATTAATCGATTAATAATTTGCATTGATATTTCATTAGATAAAATAATGAAAACATAAAGAAGTTCCCTCAAAAACATATTGGTCCATGAGAAATAATGATTACCTTATAGTGAAATATTTTAATGTAGTATGAAATAAGTATATTGGCTTGGGGAGGCTCTACAGTGATCAACATGACCATTTGCCTGAAATAAACAGGGCAGTCAATTAGAATGAAGGCTGACTTGGAGGACACGGGAACAGACTGGACACAAAGATGGAGACACGGAGTAGGTGGAAGTGAGACACTGTTGCAACTAGGTTTGCACTATCAGAGAAGTGGTAAGTACAAAGTCCTACTCCATAGCATCCTTCCTGTGAGTAGCTACTGGTGGTTTTCCTTAATCTAACACGTAAGACCAAGGAGAAAACAGACGACTTAAAAATGCAACGAAAAGTTAATTCCTTTTAACTGACATTTTTTCTTTTACTGTCCATAGTGATAGGCATGCAGGTTTTGGTTGACAAATATGTATATGCTATTTTTATACTTTTTCAAATCATATGTCTCCAGTGTTAAAAACATGCTTGACTGGCCCTACGTATGAGTACACTGGAACTATTTATCAGGCTCCTGCGACTACTTTTCTTTAAATACCTGGTTTTGTAAAGTGCATTGATCATTAAAATGTTTTGAGTTCTTTGTATAGGTTGAGAAATACTTCATTCCTCCTTAGACTAAGGAACAAAATACTCATGAAAGGATATAGGTACAGAGACAAAATTTAGAGCTAAGATGAAAGGATGGACTATCCAGAGACTACACCATCTGGGAATC
>NC_034591.1:2862265-2868565 GCF_900095145.1 Mus pahari
CATATTTGACTTATGCATGTTGAATAACCCCAGCATTTCCTGGATAAAGTTAACTTGATTGGGATGGATGGTCTTTGTGAAATATGCCTATATCCCATTATCAAGGCTTTCATTTGGGCATTGTGTATGTATGTTCATTGGATACAGTGGCCTGTTGTTTCTTGTTTTCTGTATTCTTTTTCTTTTTTTGTAATGTCATTACTTTTTTGTACAGGAGCAATACTGACTTGATAGAAAGGAAAAAAAAAAAAGAAATATTGTACTTCTTAAATGTGATCTTAAAGGTAAATAACCATTGCTTTATTTTTTAAATAGATGGCATGTAACACAACTCAAGCTTCCTTTTGCTTGTTGCCTTATAAATTAATCTTGTGCACCGCCAAACACACCAATCCTGCCATAGCACTTTACATTCATGTGGTAAGCATTCTGTGTCTTCTCTGATACCCTTACAAATGAATTTCGTTGTCTGCATCTACTTTTTCAGTCAGTACTGTTGTGGTCGCTTATGCATCCTCTCAGGCATTTTTATACATTTTTATGGAAGATTGTAATGGTCTTCCGGGGTAGCTAAGTGCTTTACTATCATTAAAGGTAAAGTCATCTGGGATGCCTACTGGCCTGAACTGTGGGGAGTCAGCAGCTCCTGAATCAGTAAGTCAAGGCTCTGTTTGAGAGCTCCAAGGAGGCTAAATATTTTATTCACAGAATTATTCTGTGTGTATCTAAGCACTTCTTCCTAGAGGATGCCTACCAGGAAAATGCTGATTATAAAGTATTAGCAAGAAGAGAAGCAATTTTAGCTGCATGTATCTCTGCCAAAGTGAGTTGGCTAGTGTCCTGTCAGATATGTTTTAAGCATACAGAAAAAAAGCTATCTTTTATACAAAGGGAACAACGTAACTCTTCATTTGAAGCTAAAAGCTAAGCACTGTGACTTTTGAATCTTGCAGTACCCATTTTCCCCTGAAATTATAGTGTGAGGAAAAGTTTAGCCATCCGAGTGATCTGATAGACTAACTGTCTGAAATAATTTTAAGTGCTCTGCAATAGCTGTGAATTTCAGGACAAATCATACTCATTTTGAGCTCAACATATCTCCTTTTCCTCGCCTACATGAAATTTAGGTTTGAAAATTTAAAAGACTGTTATCTCTGTGGCTAGATAAACTACTGAAGAATTTGCTATGGTTTCCCGAAGTGTCTTAAATGAGAAAATATTTTTTATTCTGTTCTCAAGTTTCCATTAGATGTTTGAAGAAATTGTTCAATATTGAGGACAAAAAGATACTAAGTATTTTTTTCCAAAATAAATATGGCTTTTTATAGGTATTCACATCTTTTTTTAAAGGGGAATTACATTTTACTTTGGGGTTGTAACCAGGGCTCAGTACCATCATTGTCTGTACTCAGAAACCACTTTGGTTGCCTTTAAACATCCTGTCATCTGGACCTCAAAACAAGGCTTCTTGGCTCATTACTGTGAGGTGCATCTTCAGCATGTATTAAGGTAAGAGTAGAAATTCAGAGTAACCTTCAACTCTTATGGTTATGACCCTTCTATTTGGAATACCAGGCATGTCCCCAAGTGGTATATGAGATTGGAAGATGGGAAATATCCTTCAATGTTAAAGAGAGAGAGAGGAGTTTTGTCATTTGTGAGCTCTTATTGTGAAAAACTATGTTCTTTCTCCTAAACTATGAAGTAAGAGCCATTAGGGATGACTATGTGAGTAATCTGACACCAATGACAATTTTAGTGTCCTGATATAAATACTAGTAGGTCAGTTCATAAATCAATGTATCTGAGAGATAACCATCCTTGAATCTCTTGTGCTTCTATAAGTTTGTGAGTGGGGAGGACTGACTTTTTCTTTTTTGCCAGATTACCTTTGTCAGTATATTTATACATTGAATAGCCTTAAAATTATAGAGTTGCTCCAAGAAGTTACCCATGCTTCAGTAGATAGTCATACTGCATGTATTGGTAGCGCTGAGTGAATTTAAAAAATGGGGGCTGAATAGTATTCTATTGTATAAATGAACCACATCTTTGTACCCATTTTTCAGTTGCTGGACATCTGCATTGTTTTCAGCTTCTAGCTATTACAAATAGGGCTGCCATGAACATAATGGAGCTCGTGTCCTTCTAGTACAATGGAGCATCTTTTGTGTATAGTCCCAGGTATAGCTGGGTCTTCAGGTAAAACAATTTCCAGTTTTCTGAGGAACTGTATTTGATTTCTAAAGTGGTTGTACCAGTTTGCAATCCCACCATCAATGGAGGAGTATTCCTCTTTCACCAAATCCTCACCTGCATATTCTGTCACTTGAATTTTTGGTCTTAGCCATTTTGACTAGTGTAAGGTGGAATCTCAGGGTCCTTTTGATTTACGTTTCCCTGATGACTAAGAATATTTCTTTCTCAGTCATTCGAGATTCCTCTGCTGAGAATTCTGTTTAGCTCTGCATCCCAATTTTTAACTGGGTTATTTGGTATTTTGGAGGTTAAATTCTTGAGTTCTTTATGTATTTTGGATATTAGCCCTCTATTGATCAGATGTAGGTTGCCATTTTGTCATATTAATGTTGTCCCTTGCCGTACAAAAGCTTTTAAGTTTCATGAGGTCCCATTTATCAATAGTTGATCTTAGAGCCTGGGCCATTGGTGTTCTGTTCAGGAAAATGTCCCCTGTGCCAAGGGAAGTGGGAATGCCTTGTCTGGGGGGAACACCCTTTCAGAAGCAAAGGTGAGGGGGAGTGGGATGAAGAATTGTGGGAGAGGAGACTGAAAGGGGGCAATATCTGGAATGTAAGCAAATAAAAAATTTTTTAAAAAAGAATATAATGGAATGATGGAATAGTAAAACAATAAATATTAAAGAATAGCAGAGAGTACAGGGGGAATATTATAATAGATGTCAGAATATATTATATGAGAAGAGAATGTATTTATTTTAAAAAAGAAAAGGGCAAAAACGTGGGGACACATATCTTTGAAAGAAATAAATGGTAGTAGGATATTTTAGTATTTGAAGAGCAGTGCATGGGAGTAGGTTTGATCAAGGAATATGCATGCATGAAATTCTCAAACAGTAAGAAGATGGAAATAGCGTCTTCCATGTGAAACAAAGATAAAATATGTTTATTATCTATTATAAGCCACTCTGTCTAAGTATCCATCTGGTCCTACCTACCTCACTCCAGTGTGTTCTGGGAGCAAGAAGAAGTAACGAAATTATACTGATGTTTGTATTTTTGTGCCATGAGGGATGATGTCCATTGTCTCTGGCCCAGGAGTCTCAGTCCTTATCTTAGCATTCATCAGGCTATTGCTGTCACTTGACTAAGGTCACAGTAGGTTAAAAAAAAAATCCCCCCCCCCAAAAAAATCCCAATCCCAGGTGCTTCACTATTACTGTCAAGCATAATATTGAAACATTTAACATATTAAAGGAAATGAAATTTAATAAACATTATTTTTAGTCAAGATACCCTTAATGTGGTAAAGCCACATAACATATAGTAGCTATGTATGCAGTCATGCAGTAGTGTAGTTATATTGCCTATTTTTGGGCAACTAGAGAGAAATAGCTTCTCTTTACTGAGATTTCAGTGGAGAACTTGAAGAAAAGGATTGGTGATAATCACCCAGTTTACTGAAGTGGAAAAGTAAGATAAAACTTACAAAGACTAAGGTATAGGTATCAAGACATCATATCCCTCTCCTGAGTTACAGTACAGTGAAATAGATGAAAACAAAGGTTGAGAGCTATATAAAAGAAAGTCAGGGTAGAGCAGGTGGTGCTTGTCACACAGGAAAGAAGTGGGAGCAAATATACATAAAGGGGCTAATTCTGAAGCCAAATTTGAAAAGGCTTTAAGACTATGAAATATTTTGACAAAAGGGTAAGTATTCAAGGCTAGAGAGGTGATTCAGCCTATTCTAAACACAACCCGATAATTCTTATAGACAGTGTTTCCTATTTTTATCAGCTGTAAAGTCTCTTCTAAGTAATACAAAGAAGTAATCACCTAACTATAAACCATCAGTCACGGTTTTCTGTATTACGTAAACATGCACATCTGCAAACTGTTACTTAAGTAGTCGAAGTTTTAAGTGAAAGAGGAGGGAAAATAAAGCAAGTCATGCCTGTCGAAGCAGCAAGAGATGATTGCCTTTAATCCAGTTTTGCACTTTCATGGTAGGACCAGTTACAAAGGAAAGAATCAAGGCCTCTTTTATTTTGTGTCTTAATATCGGAAATAAAATATTTTACTGACATATTTTCTGTTGTGTTTTATTAATACTCCTCAATGTCATTGCTGTTCTGTTCTCTGAGATGTAGGCCCGGAGCATTTGAAAATCACCTGACAGACAACTTCAAGTTACAGTGGTTGTCTAGTGGCTCGGGAGACTTGCTGCCAGCATCTAGCTTGGACAGGTGCCTGAACTTTGAAGAATCCTCTGTATGGGTCCTTGATCCTAAGGAGAGGCAATCTTGCTCTCGGAAACAGGACGGCTCGTGGAAATGCCTATGGAAATGAAGTCACTGACTGATTTTCAGTGACGATCCATAGTCTAGTATGACTGAAACAGAAGTACCCTTGTCAAAAAGTAGAAAAACATACAGTTTTGATAACTTGGCAGGCCTTAGCAATGATGTTTGAAATTTCTGAAGGTAGCTTTTTTTTTTTTTTTTTTTTTCATTTCTGTGAAAGCCAAGGGTTGTTTGGAAACCATTATGGTGATTTCACCTCTGGCATGAGAGGTTTGTGATCTGTTATTGAATAACCTTTTTATGATTAGGTGTTTTCACCCAGCTGTTCTTTAGTTTAGCAAGCATACTGAAATTTCAATGATGAAACATACTGAAATATCAGTGAAGAAACAAACATCTTGCCACTTTAAGAAACACTATTTACATGGTGGAATTTCTGTTCATGCTACAATCTGATTCCAGAAAGAGTAGCAAAACAAAAGTCTAAAGTCCCTATTTGCCACAGCCCAAGAACTCCAGGCACACACACACACACACACACACACACACACACACACACCCTAACTTTGGGTCACAGTGCACTTCCAGAGTGCACACTTTGTAGGCTGACTCTAAGTACATTCATACTGGGTTTGAAATTATACAGTCTTTTAACATAATATTCACATTCTGACCTGTAGCTTCAGAAAAGCTTGAAATAGATATCTGTTGTGCTGCGGCAATATTCTTATATTAAACAAATGAAAATGATTATGTAGAATTATTGAATTGAGATTTTTCCATTACATTCAAGATAAGAGACAATTTGATTCTTAAAATAGTACAGCTTTATTCAATGACTTTTCTTGTATTTACTGTGTGTCAGACAGTATTTCAGATTGAGTGAAGTCTTCAAAGGGACTGGATGAATCTTCCTGGGACGTCAACACTGTTCTTATTGAATTGAAAATGACTTTTAAAATATGCACACTTTTCATTAAAAGTGGAAGGAGGAAAATGATAGTGTATAATCAAAACAATCATATATATATATATATATATATATATATATATATATATATATATATATACTTTCTCAATCTCAGTTCCTCCCAGAAATTCCACATCTCTGTACCCACACAACTTCATGTTCTCTGTCTTTTCTTCTCTCTCAGAAGAAAATCAACAGCAAAACAAAACCAAAACCAAGTAGAGAGAAATTAACCTATATTAACAAAAGAAACTACATGAAAACATGGAGTCTGTTTTGTATTGGTCAGCTACTTCTGAGCGTGAGGCCTGATTTGGACTGTGGCCAATATATCCAGTGTCACTCCACGGGTGAAAACTCATTTCCCTCTACTACTGGGATCAATTGCATACATTAATGTTCTAGAACTGGAACTTTGTTCCCACTTCTACTTCATGCTGGGATTTTGTCTGACTGGAATTTGTGAGGTCTTGTTCATGCAGCCGTGGCCTCTGTGAGTTCATGTGTGTATCAGTCCTGTTGTATTGAGAAGTTTCCTTGGCACAACTCACCACCTCTGGTTCTTACCTCTCCTTTCTACCACCCCTTCTGCACAGATCTCTGAGCCTTGCAGGGAGGAATGTGATATATACATCCTATTTACAGCCAAATGCTTCAGGGTCTCTCACAGTCTGCATGCTATCTAGCTGTGCATCTCTGTGTTAATTATTATGGACTGCAAGAAGAAGCTCGCTCTTCCTTCCTTCCTTCCTTCCTTCCTTCCTTCCTTCCTTCCTTCCTTCCTTCCTTCCTTCCTTCCTCTGTGCCTCCCTCCCTTCCTCCCCCCCCT
>NC_034591.1:2868905-2894270 GCF_900095145.1 Mus pahari
CTCTCTCTCTCTCTCTCTCTCTCTCTCTCTCTCTCTCTCTTTCTTTCTTTCTTTCTTTCTTTCTTTCTTTCTTTCTTTCTTTCTCCACTCCATATTTTATTCCCTCCACTCCACCCTTTGACTGGTTCACATCCCATACCTCCTCCCACCCCCTGTCTGCACATGGATGTCCCAACCCCCCACCCCACCCGACCTCTAAACTCCCTGGGTTCTCCAGTCTCTTGAGGGTTAGGTTCATTATCTTTGAATGAACACGAACCTAGCAGTCCTCTACTGTATGTGTGTTGGGGGCCTCATATCAGCTGGTGTATGCTGTCTGTTTGGTGGTCCAGTGTTTGGGAAATCTCTGGGGTCCAGGTTAACTGAGACTGCTGGTCCTCCTACAGGATTGTTCTTCTCCTCAGCTTCTTTCAGCCTTCCCTAATTCAACAACAGGGGTCAGCTGCTTCTGTCCATTGGTTGGGTGCAAATATCTGCCTCTGACTCTTTCAGCTGCTTGTTGGGTCTTCCAGAGGGCATTCATGTTAGATCCCTTTTTTGTGAGCTCTCCATAGCATGAGTAATAATGCCAGGCCTTGGGAACTCCCCTTGAGCTGGATCCCACTTTGAGCCTGTCACTGGACCTTCTTTTCCTCAGGCTCCTCTCCATTTCCATCCCTGTAATTCATGCATGTACTTTTGGGTCTGAGTTACCTCACTTGGGATGATATTTTCTAGTTCTATCTATTTGCCTGCAAAACTCAGGATGTCCTTGTTCTTAATAGCTGAATAGTATTCCATTGTGTAAATGAACCACATTTTCTGTATCCATTCTTCTGTTGTGGGACATCTGGGTTATTGAATATACCCAAAAGATGCCCCACAATGCCACAGGAGCATGCGTTCTACTATGTTTACAGCAGACTTACCTGTGATAGTTGAAGCTTTTCTTATTACAGGGAGAAAGACATCATACAGCAACGTCTACACAATATAACATCTATGGAATAAATTTCCATATGCCATTGTAGAATTAGAAATTAGACTATTCTCACTAAAAATGAGATTGTTTCTGTATATTCTTATCTAGTCATATGACATTTAAGAAAAAAAAAGAACGATCCTATTTAAAACAGCAAACAAAACCAAAACAACAACAAAACAACTGAGTCTTATAATTACTGTAAACTCTTTAAACTATGACAGCAAGGATTCTTTTTAATTTAACTGAAATAGATTTATATCACTTTTCCTCCTTTTCTCTCTCCAGCACCTTCTTGTACTCCCTGTCCTCATTGCCCCAAAGTGATAGCCTATTTCTTTGATTATCCTTATGAAATACAAGTATGTCTGTCAGTTTGTGTGTGTATGTATATGCAAACATACCTCACGCCTTTAATACCACCCCTTAGGAGGCAGAAGCAGGTAGCTATTTGTTTTGTTTGTTTTGTTTTACCTTCCAGCCAACCCCATCTATATAGCTAATTCCAGTCCATCCAGAACACCAAAGGGAAAAAAGAAACAGTAAAAATGCTTTTAAACAGGGAGTTCTTACATGTTTTAAGATAATCATTTATATGCCTTTTTTTTTTTTCAGTGAAACTAAGAGCTGAAATTTCAGCAAACAATGCCAGTGATTTTTTTTTTTTTTTTAAGAACTGTTGACACCAAAAGTCTGAATCTTCTATTTAATCTCAAAGTATAGTCCAGCACAAAGTATGATTACGGTTTAGAAGCCTCCAACTTCTCTATAGTTACCCAACTGGATCTTCAAAGAAGTTTTGATTTCTAAACCAAGCAAAAGAAAGGGTTTGAAATTTAATAAAGCTTTAAAGTAAAGAGTCCTGAAGATGAAGATGAATGGCTCATCCCAGCCCGCTGAGTTTCCTAGCCTAAAGCAGCACTGTGTACTAAATTACAGGTCTGGGCTCTTTTGCCAGCGTCACAATCCACTTGGCTACTCAAGGAAATGTTAACAGTTTCTTAATGGCTCTCTTCCCTGGGAAAATCATATATATTTAGAGTAAATAATAAGCTCTTCAGACCGCCTTTTTTCTTTTATTAGTAATCCCTTCTTTAAAAACTTCTTTCACAGGATTTTGTAGACTCCGTTCTTCATGTCCACAGGTTCTGTGTCTGCAGCTTTATTTAACCTTCCATTGGATGAAATTATTTGAAAGCAAAAACTGAATCTTTATTAAATGTGTACAGATCCTTCATATTAGTTCCTTAATACAACATAATAAATATATGCTAACAATTACATTTCTTATAACAAATAATCTAAAGGTGGTTACAAGATATAGATACAAAAGGTTGAGCTAATTAGTATACAGATATTATATAGATTCACCTGGTACATGGCATCTTATGGCTGTGTGTGTGTGTGTGTGTGTGTGTGTGTGTGTATCTGTAGGAGAGCTAGCACTCAATGTCTCATGGATACCGCAAAATAAATACTAATTAAGATTCCTAAAGCCTGGACTGAAATTGGAAATTATTTTATTCCTAAGCAAGTACCTGAAAATAGTCTTTTGCATTGGGCACTATAAACTCATTGACAAAAAAAAAAAATATTTTTTTTACTTCTTTTTCGTATCAAAACTATTGAGAAGTTCTATACACTTAGGTGTACACAAAAAATTGGGAAGATAAAATGTGTGGCAACTCATCTCATAAAATTATGAACCCACATAGTTTTTCTTAAAAAGAAACAATCATTTTTCAAAGATATAATTCCAATTAAATGAAATATTATTATGTGCTCTTAGGATATCATTAATTTTCCTTTCAAATTCTAGTTTGAACTTAGATTCAATCCTCAGTGCTGAAAAATTGATTCATTAACCAACTAACTAAAACCAGAAAGAGAAAGGAAAATAATTGAAAATTTACATCCAAACAAATCATATTCCTGATAATAATATTTTAAAGTTTGAGAAAAATTATTTTTTCCCAAGGCAAATAAAATAGTTTTCTGGATGAGTAAAAATTTAGAATTGGAAGCAAAAATAATATTGTATATTTTATTTATAGGAGAATGTTTCACTGTGCCTCAGCTCTTAAAGCAGGAAGAGCCTTTCTTTTTTCTTCTTATAGCAATACCACAAGATGCAAAGATGTAGCTTTTGCATAGACTTCTATCCTTGTCAATCTTGAGGAAAACGTTCTTCCATTCAGAGTTTTTGTGAGACATAAAAGTGCCTGGTGTGACCCAATCTAATTTCCTAGATCAGCTGGTAAGTGATACATTGTTGCTGACATTGAAGCTTAATTGTGTTTGTATAGACGTATTTCAGTGTTTTGCTTATAATTTAATTTGATATAAGCAACTTAATGACCTTTATTACAACCACAAAATTCTGAATCAAGATCACTATGTAATTATAGGACATTTTAATCACTCTAAAAAGAAATTCCGTTCCCAATAGTGTCATTTTTCATATGTTCACCCCCACCCCTAGAAAATATTAACTTAATTTTTCCTTCTCTGTGTTTGGCAATCATGGAACTTCATATAAATGAAACATACTAGGACCTATATCTGGCTTTCTTTCATTTAATGAAATGATTTGGGGGCTTTCTCATTGGATATAGAATATGCCATATCATATCTACCTATCTATCTATCTATCTATCTATCTATCTATCTATCTATCTATCTATAATGACTCTTGTACAGAGAGGAAGGAAGAAGTGGATGTCTAATATCTCATCATTCAATCAGAGTTGCCTCTTCACACGTATGCTAAGCTCTTGGAAAAGGGAACAAAACAAAGTAGCTTTGGTGCCTTCCTGAAAATAAGACGTAAGTACCCACTCCCCTAGAACTTGTGACCGGGGAGTGCGTGTAGTTGCATTTAGTGCCCCAGAAAAGGACCCAGGTATAGACAATATCAATACACTTTTATGAAGAACATATCCTTATTGGTACTTGGTAGTATAACAGTTAATTGGCAGACATGATTACAATAGCTACTAATTCATAAAACATATGATTTCTGATTTTAACTTAATTGACTTCAGCAGGAATTCTGACAGATTGGATTAATCTTAACCACAAGTCTATGATACTTCCTGTCAGTAATTTCTGTATACTGACCTCTACCTTGTTACATAACTGTACATCTTCACCTCTCCCAGCTGTATTTAGAATGAAGAATGGTAATATATAGTGGTCTGTATCCGCATACTGAAATAAATCCTGAGTAAAATCCCTAGTTAACACCCAGTCTTGTTTTCCTTTGACACAGATAAACTTGAAAGTAACTCAATACATATTTGTCAAATGCCTTTCATTATATCCTTAATCCGTAGAATTAAGTATTATTAGAAAGCCAATCTGAATCACTGGGTCTTTCACATTGTACTTACCAAACTATATTTGCTTTTGAGTATGCTCATGGTCCATGCATTAAATATTATGGATGGAAAGACATGAAGTTCAGAAAAAAAGAGGATTTTCTTTCAGTAAGCACTATGTGCAAATTGGAAAATAGCTAAACCATATTGCTTAAACTCAGATGTGAAGTACAGTAGTGTGTGTGTGTGTGTGTGTGTGTGTTTGTGTGTGATTCTTATGTTTCCTTTCCACTAAGTTTGATTCACCAAGGCTCTAGTAAGCCCCATCATTGCCTTTCTCTTACTGGGAAACAGAATGACCAGTAGGGGTCATGAATTGCTCCAGCTCAAAATTGTGTTGACAGATGTATACGCACTCGTCTCTTGCCACAGACGCATATAGATCAGGGTTCACAATGATATAGTAATTAAAATCTTAACATGGGATAAGATTTTGATCAGCAAGGTAGAAAAGTTAAAAGTGTAACTTTAGAGTGCTTCTGCAAAACCAGCTTTCCACCGGCTGACAAGCCAGACCCTTCTGCTTGGAGACTGCTTATAGGGATTGGAGAGACAGCTTATTTTGATCAAAGATCTCTGATGCTTAGGGTCCAGCTATGGTATGTGTAAACTATCATAATGCAGTTTCTATGATGCCTTTGGGTCTCTGTGTTCTCATTTGCATGATAGGAGCTCTGTGAAAGGTGACTATTCTGTATTCATCAGATATAACTGAGAACCTTGCAGACACCACCCAAGAACCGAGCACAGTGATGTGCAGTTGTGATTACCATTTGACTGGAAGAGAAACAACAAATAAACTAGGAAATGAGTCACATCATTACTAACTTTTCAAATAGATGTCTTAAAATTAATAAAACAGGGATTTCACGCAATGACTGTAGTGCCCACTATCTAATGAGATCATAAGTCTAATAATGCTTCTGAGAATTTGGGATAAGAAGTTACTTAATACATAGTCTCTTTATTTCATCCATTTAAGTAATGGTGTCCCTGATGGCAAGAATGTCATAAAGTGAGGATGTCAGATGACACTGTAGGAGGTGATAAAATTTGGTGATTAAATACTTACTGATTAACATTGAACCAGTGGTAACTGTTGTTACTCCAACTTGATATATATATGCCTTCATTTGTATCTTATAGCAAAACAGGAGAAATATATCAATAAGAGAATGTAAGTACTCAAAAGATTATAAACACACACACACACACACACACACACACACACACACACCTGAATAAAGTTTCATTTAAAATCACTAGTTTCATTAATGTTTTTGGCAACAATTTAGTTTGTCAGCTGTTTTCTTCAATTAAAACATAAACTAGTATGTAACAGAAGTGTCTCTATGGAGGTTATTTACATTTTATTGCATAGATAGAAGCCTTTGCCTATTTCCTTAAGACATAGGGGACCTTTTTTAAAGATATTGCTTATATCTATTAAGGGAAATAGAGTAGTTATTACAGTTGAAGTGCAATTAGGTTGCTCTTCTTTTATATAATAGATATAACAAAAAGTTTTCTGTCCTAAAATAAAAATAAAAGTATACTCACAATATGAAAATTGCCAAAATCATCTTTAAATGTTAATATAATAAAACAGGAAACAATCTATAACCTATATAAGCAGGATACTAAAGACAGTAGGCACACAAAGACCCATGGCTCTAACACACACAGAGCATGGCCTAATGAAATAGCAAAGGCATCATTGTTTTTTTGTCTTTCAGAAATCCTCAAATACTTATAATGTGTATGATCAAATCCACCTTACATTTTCTCTGCTCCTATTCCTCTTTTAACCCTACTATCAGTTTTTCTCTCAACTTCATGGACCTCTTACTTTTTCAAATTCACTGGGTCCTCTTAACACTGCCTCTATATACATAGGCATAGGACCACCTAGAGAAACATGAGTAGCCTCTCAGAGGCTGAATCCCTAAAGAAAACTATCATTCCCCCTCAGCAGACATCCATGGCCAAATAGCTCCTAGGATAGGAGAGGTTCTGTGCTGGAATTTTGTCTGCCTTGATATTTTACAGGACTTATAAGTATAGTCACAGTTAGAGTGAATTCATTTATGTGACAGCCCTGTCCCTTGCATTTTACTGATTTGGACTCTACTTCTTGCTTTTACAATCTTTCCTCTCACTTTTATGTGATCATCTCCACCCTCGGAGGGTGGAGCTGTGCTATAATTGTCTCATTTAAATCTCAGCACACCATAGTCCCATATTTTCTACATGTTTCATAGTTGGGAGTATGTATTAATTACCATTTTGTGAGAAAAGAAACTTCTCTGATGAGGGCTGAGAACTTAGGGGTCAGTGTTAGTTACTTGCACATCCATGTTTCTCAATCCTCAGGATGCAAGTATAAAAATAACTTAACTGGACCCTAGTCAATGAATTTAAACTGGACGTGATAGAGACACATGGATTCCAAACCTTTATTTGTATTTGTGTCATTGGTGAGTTTTTGTTTTTTTTTTGTTTTGTTTTTGTTTTTGATATAGAAATGACAGTGACTGTGCCAAGTAAGGAAGATATGAGCAAAATGGGGTTCGAGGGTGAAAACTGAAGTGTAAACACAGATAAGGGATGTTAAATTTACACTACCAATGAATAGTTCCCTAAGGAACATGATCTTCAATTCTGTTTTCTGCAGGAAGATTGCAGGAATAGATGAGTTTGAAGTTAAGATAGATCCTAGCACATATGCAAATATATGTAAGCTTCCCATACATATTTTCAGATCATAAGTATTAAAAACAAATGAGGGTACAGAGGCCTATATTTATAAGAATTCAGAAACTACTGGCACACAGTGTCCTAGAATTAGAAAACTTACGACTTTCATTTGGAGAAAGAATTTATAATATCTTTTAATTTTTGAGATTATGACGTACTTGCATCATTTCTTCTTCCTCTTTCCTACCTCTAAACACTCCATACTTTTCTCCTTGATCTCTTTCCACTCACAGCTTCTTTGTTTCATTAATTGTTGTTCTACCAATGTGTTTATTCATATTCATAAATACATAAATACAGCGCACACAGGCTGTATAGTATTACTTTATGTTAATTTCCAGAGCTCACCATTGGGTATTGGATGAGCTCCCACTCTCAGCATTTCTTAGTTGCATATAATTCTTTGCATGGGGTTAAGCATTATGGATTTTCCACCATGCAGGTTAGCATGCCCATTGGTATTGCCCTTGTTCACCTCATGTTTAATTCTCATGTAAGTGAGACTTCCTAGAAGTAGCTGCCAAATTTTCTAGGAGACAGAAACTCACAGAAAACTCCCTGATCCTCTGGCTCCTACAACTTTTTCATTCCCCCATCTGCAAAGATCCCTAAGAACTAGGTGCACAAACTGTGTTGCAAATACGCCAGTTGAAACTGGGATCTACAACTCTGGGGTTTGGTTGACCATGGTGTTCTATAATGGTCTCTGTTGGTTGCAAAGAGAAGTTTCCTTGTTGAGGTATAAAGACTAAAAATATTGAACATGAGGATAAATATTTAGAATATAGTCAGGGTTTATGCTGGTTTAGAAAAGTAGAGGGTGTAGATTCCCTTCAAGATGCGTAACTTCACTAGCTGTGAACAGTTGACTAGGTTTCTAATACAAGGAATGATTTCTCTTTTGTTGAACTGGTTCTAAATCCAATTAGAGAACTTTTGGTGACTGCCAAGCTATGCGTGATATTACTGTATCCTTAGGGTTATCATTCCATGATAGTCATTGTTATGAATCATAGTCATCACAGCTAGGTAGTATTAATGGTTGCTTCCCTCCACTGTAATTCCTCACAATACCTTCTGGAGCTATAGAAGGTAGTCCTCTGTAGGTGGCTTTCAGATCTGTTCCAGCTTAGGGTCCTCTAAGAACTGTTTTTGAAGTGCACAGCTTTTTCAATAACAGAAATTTACCTTCCACCTCTGGGGTGGGTGGGACACGGAGGGTAATAGCGATAGCCTACACTGTTTTGGGAGTCTCCTGGACAACTCTGATGAATAACTCAAAAGATGCCTTCCCCTGACTGGTAGCGGGGTTTTTGATAGATGGTCTTTGACTCTTGGACAGAGCATTGCCAGCCCAGGATTAGGAAAATCTCATTTAAACTACATATGTACACTTATAGATCAACTTAACGTGTATTATAGCTATTTGTAGGTGGATAGTTAATAGTATGAACCCTTTTAACTTTTTCAGACACCCTTACTGACGTTTTACACTCCTGCATTTTTTTTTGTATTTATTTCCCTCCATTTCCATAATTAGAACCCCTATATTATTCTCTTTAAAGATTCATTTAAGGCTGATAAATTGTAAAAGTTTGCATATTCTGTATCACTTAAGTCTCAAGGACATAACTTTGCGATCAGGGTCATGTAATGTAAATTTGCAAAGCTTGGCATCATGCAGCTGTGAGAATGGAGAAAAAGTTTTATTGTAGTAATCTATCAAGAAAATTTATGCACGTTTGACCCCTCCACAGTGTTCAGTCACCTTGGGAATTTAATTGTGACTCTTGTTAATCCTTGATGTTTCCTTGGCTTTGTTCCTTAGTCTTCCTTAGAATGCTGCTGAAGGGAAGTCCCTGAGCAAAACACACAGGGCAGACTAAGCTCCTGACAACAGTGCTTTCAAATGTTGTTGACCACATTCAACAAAGGTCTTTAACTGAAAACTGAAGAGGCAGAGTTGCCTATGGGAACCTTTTAAAGCCTCCATCTGCTGGTTACTTCCCCTTCTAAGAACCCTGGAGAGGTCCCTGCACAGAGAATGGTGATCAGCTGAGTTAACACTCTGTGGACACCCTGTGTGAACCCTATCTGTCCCTCTCCCTCGTCACTTCCATCCATTCACCTCTTGCTCCCACACAGACAAATTGTTATGTCCTTGTAGCTGCTGGCCTACCCTACAGAGCTACCCTGCTTTCTTGACTCTGAATCCTTTTCCCCCCTCTCCATCATTCCTTGATAACTTGCTCCATCTTTGTTCAGAATACTGATTTCATGTTCTTTGGCACACAATTACTTTTCTTTGTTTTCTGATTTAAAAACGTTTCTCTGTACTGTTTCTCTGCAGTGCCTTGCAGTTTGATACACAAAGGCATTGGTAAAACTTCAGAGCTTTGATTTATAACATTTTTTTTTTTTTTAGTGTATATACTTGTGAGCCTATAGCTGTCTTTTTCTTGAAATAATAAGCGTAAGATTAATCGTATCAGTAAAAGGACTGTTCAGACTAGAATGCATCAAAGCATCTTCCTCACTGTTTAACAAGAAAGGCTCTCTTTGACAGACTTGTTTTCATCCTGAATCTGCTGGATCATATACAACAGGCAACTTCCTCTGTTTTTCACATACATACCAAACTGTATTAAGGACCAAATTATGGTAGCATGAAACCCACTTCAATGGCTGTCAGAAGTGATCAGCTTCAAATTCTTCCTAATTTGCTATGGGTTATCCCCAGAGGGTTGCCTGAGAGAATGAATTATGAAGCCAACATTTATCCTCTGCTTCCTGTATCCCCCCCTCTTGTTTTTTGTTCTACTAATCTAAGTGAAAGCTTTTGTGGCCTCCTTGTCTGTCTGGGAAGCTGATGCCCATTCCTAAGTTTAAATTTCAGATACTTCCAAGATTCTTGTCCTTGGAAGTGGGTAAATATAGCCACGTTTCATCAAGAATAAACAAAACAGGCAAAACCAGTTCCCCCTCCATTACTCTGGTAGTTGTGTCTGCTAGGTCTGTACGTCAGAGACACTTCTCTGTGAAACTCTGCTCCAGGATATCATCCTTTGACCTGCATATCACCTTGTAGCATCAATTCTAGAACATGCCATTCTAGTAACTTCCAGAATTCCTCCTCTTAGAGACATAGGAAACCAACCTTACTATTCATTTAAAAATGAATTTATAAGAATATCCATTACAGCTCCAATCGATTTCTGTTCATCTTGTTCCGTGTCCTACTGAATTTCTTTATCTTTTCCAAGTAACACAACAGACATCAGGTAGAAAAGAAAACTTGGCTTGAAAAGTATCTTTAATTTTATCCTGTCAGTTTAGCATGTTGAAACACTTAGAGGACTGAGAGAAATGCAGAGGGTTAAAAGTGAAGTAATATTTTATTCTGATTGAGAATCCTCTGTCCATGAATCTTCTCTGTAGGAAAATTGTAACCCCAATCCCATGCTCACATTGCTTCCAGGTGCAGGCATACATGTGCACAGTGGTAAATAGTCTAATTGCGATTGGCACACTCTGCCAGATGAAGTTAAATGAAGCAATGGTTTGCTTTCCTGCTTTAGCTTTTAGAAAGTGTTTTTGTGATGTATTTGTTGCAGTGTGCTCATTTCTTTTTAAAATGATTTCAAATTGGATTTGTTATGGCAATAGTGTTAAAAGCCTGAGACAGATTTTTCCATATATTTTCTCTATATATTCTGATAGGGAGAATCTACAACTTATACTGACAATGGATACTCAAGGTGTGTTTAGTTGAGAGACACCATCAACAATCACTTAGGAGATAGAATACAATATGCAAGCTTACAGAATGATTCTGTAATTGGTTTCACCCAAGTAGTAGTGTCTCCAGATACATACAATTAAAAGAGAATTTTCAGGTACTTTCTAGAGATCCATAGAAGCCTTTGTCTCCAAGAAATCATCAAAGAATGCTTTTCTCGCTATGCCCTTTAAGGTTCGTTCAATGGAATTTTCAGGTTTTAAAATTTTTAATTAGTTATTTCTTTTATTTCATGTACAAAGGAGTTCTTGTACTTGTGTGTGAGGGTGTCAGATCCCCATGAATCATGCAAACAGTTGTGAGCTGCCGTGTGGTTGCTGGGAATTGAACTTGGGTCCTTTGGAATAACAGCAAGTGCTCTTAACCACTGAGCCACCTCTACAGTCCCATGCATTTTATTTTTAACTGAAAAATAATGACTACATATGTTTATAGGATTAAGATAAAATTATGACATACATAGATATTCTGTAACAAGTAATTTAAGAAAGTCAACATCTGTTACTTTACACACTGGTTTATGGAGTTAAAACATTTAAAATCTTTTCGTTTAGCAGATATAGTTGATATAGTTTAGCAGTACACTATTGATATAAATACCTTTCATATTATAGTAACCATGCCCAGCAAGAGATTTATTTCCAAGCTCCTCTATTTTACTGACTGAAAATTATTCCTTTGTGTAACATGTTCTACTCCCAATCAGTTCCTCTCAGCCTCCAACATCCACTTATTACTTATATAAATTAAAAAAATTGCAGATTTCGCCAGGCGTGGTGGAGCATGCCTTTAATCCCAGCACTCAGGAGGCAGAGGCAGGNGGATTTCTGAGTTNGAGGCCAGCCTGGTCTACAAAGTGAGTTCCAGGATAGCCAGGGCNNTACAGAAAAACCCTGTCTCAAAAAAAAATATGCAGATTTCACATATAATCTGGAGTTTGGTGATTGTGGTATTTTTGAATATCCCCATCCCCAAAGAAAAGATGATATGCTATCCAGTCTTAAGTGCAAGAGGTCTTTGATGTACTTTATAGATAAAATATGTATATTAGATATGAGATAGAGTGTCTTTAACTGTTGCTTTTATGAGGTAACTGTTGATGAATCCATAATATATATTCAAATAAGAGTTCTTTAAACAGAACACATTTAAGACAAAATTATGTTTTAACTGGTTGATGAAAACGTGTCCAGAGGCCCTTAGCATCCTAAGTCAGCATTTCTCCCAGGAGGAATGGTTTAATATTTCTAATTCATGTTTCTTGAGACTTTACAGAACCTCACTACTCCCTGAAGTTTATGTGTGTCTCATTAAGTCAACTCATGTAATCACTTTTGTATCAGTTTAAGTAAATTAACCTTCCCAGTAGCTGAAAAAAATTCTTCCCAAGAAAATGAAGGACCAAGTGATAATTATGCTGCAAGATGCACTAAGTGACAAACTGATAAAAGTCGAATCACATATTCAATTGTAGTATAAACTTTTGGTTAACTTCTTATTAAGATGTGAATACATTGTAATTTTATAAGATTTGATTCATTTGCTCTTCCACCTTCAAATAAGATTGACACGACATATTCTTTTATATGTAAATTCAAAATCACTAGGAGAACCGAATGATGACTGGCAGCCTAAATTGATGTGCTACCTTTAGGGATTAGCAAATGATATCTGTGCATGTTCATCATTTATAAGTCATGGATAAACATATTTGGTATGTATATGGTAGCAAAAGTATTCCATTAATGAAAGAAGAGGATTTGAAATAATAAGACATTATGTTTTCAGAGAAGAAAAATAATTTTTATATTCAGAGAACTCCTGATGTTTATTTTTAGCTCTTAGGTGTATGTTGGGAAATGAAACAAGTTGTACAGTTAAGATCACTGGGTTTTGGCCTTCTGGGAATGTTAATCCTGGTACTAATATTAGCCCATGGGAACTAGTATGATTCTTCCTGTACTTTCTTCTGATTTGCAATCCAGTCCTTTGGTCCCATATACCAATTACAGTTAAATTGTGTTGCCTCATCTCTGAGTGTATTTTTAATAAAGAAAAAGTTTTTAAATTCTTCAGGTGGAACTGACACACTTTTCCAGTCACTGGATGAAGCTAATTGATCAACACAGAACACAAAGTGCTAGATTGATTCACCCTCTGCAGGAAATTGTAATTGCTCAAGAGTAGCCTAGGAAAATTCTCAGTGTAACACATTTACATGGAACACTGTGAAATGGATTTCCGTTTTTAACAACTTTGGGAGGCATGCAGAGGATGAGACTTTTGCCATCAGTATCTTTTCCCATTGTTCATTTACTCTATCATTTGACATCTCATCTGGTGTGGAAGTTTAATGGTTCACCATTATGTAATCAGGGCTTTAGGTGAAACTTTCTGTGTAGGACAGTTTTAACATATTGAGAGAGAGTAATTTTCTTTAATTCATTCTTGTTGGAAAAGTCTTTATATTTTAATTCATAGATTAATCTTTATCCTGCTACTCTAAATTGGTACACTGATTGAAAAAAAAGAATCAGGCTTTTCAGGGTTCCTTGACTGCAGTGGATTAACTTAGTTAAAGGAACTGTTGGGTAGTTCAGTTTGGGAGCCATACAAACCTTTAACAGGAAGACTGCTGTGGTCTGTGAGGGAGAGCAGGTTTGCATCCTGGGGGTGAAGATCACAGGTCAGATTAATTTCTCTGAGACTAAAGGGACAAGCTGGTGGTATTTTAGTAATGCGGGTCTTTTTTTGCAGCTTCTGAACTTTATGAGGCCTGGATTGACAATTATGCCTGCTTCTCTCTCTCTACTGACATAGCCATGCATATTTACCTCTTCCAAACCTCCGTGTTCAACTTGTGTCTTGTTCAGCTGAGAGAAGTGATGATGGATAAGATCAGAAGACAAAGAAGAAAAATTTGCACTCTCTTCCTTTTGGGTAGTCTTCTTTTTACTGTGGTTCTAACCTTCTATCACTTTGACTAGGAGCTCCTCCTCTGTGGTCCAGCTCTCCTTGGATCTTGTAAGGATTCTCTCTCCTTTTGACCCTGTTGGTCTAGCTAGGATCACTGTCCTCTATAGCTGTCCAGCAGCTATGGAGAACTGGGTCTACCTGAAATGGGAGCTGGAAGTGAAAAGGGAGCAGGGTGTGAGAGAAGAATGATGAAGCCAAGACAAAAGTTTCTGATCAAGGCTCCAAGTCAGCACTGTATTTATATAGGAGAGCCCACAGACCCATCCTTTGTTTCAGCTGGATTGAGTTTCAAAACAAGCTCAGCAGGCAGTCTACTTCTGAAGGAAATTGACTCCATCTGGGTCTTTAAGGTCCAATTGAAGCAAGCACTTAAGGTCTATTTAGCCTGCTCAAGGTTTGGGGAAGGGCACAGTCCTCCTGTCAGCTCTTTTCTTTGTGTGCCTTACTTTGTTATTTTCATGCAAATAGAATTATTTTGGTAGATTAAGAAATATTCCCTCTGTGATGTGCTGTGTAGCTTTATAACAATTGGACACAAGCTAATGTCATCTGAGAGGAAGGAACCTCAAGTAAGAAAATGCCTCTATAAGATCTTGTGGTAAACAAGTTTGTATGCCATTTTCTTAATTAGTGATTGATGTGGGAGGGCCCAGTACATTGTGGGTAGTGCCATTCCTAGGCTACCAGTCCTGGGTTTTATAAAAACAACAACAACAACAACAACAACAAAAAAAACAGACTGAGCAAACTGTGAGGAGCTGCAATCCAGTAAGCAGTACCCATCATCAGTTCCTGCCTACAGATTTCTGCCATGTTTGAGTTACTGTCCTGGCATCAGTCAATGATAGACTATAGTGTAAGTCCAATAAATCCTTTCCTCTCTAATGTGATTTTTATCACAGTGTTTCATTACTGCAATAGTGCCCATAACTAAGATAAGTTGGTACCAGGGGTGGGGTACTACTCTAATAGACCCGAGAATGTTGTTTTGGAGAAGATTCTGGAAAGACATTAAAATTTTGGGTTAGAAAAGCTGTTAGGTGTTGAGAGTGGTGAAATGTTTTATAGGAACTCAGATGATATAATAATGTTGAGAGCAATGCAGACAATGGAGGCCCAGCCTATGAAATTTCAGAGGGAAGCAAAGACTTCACATTATTATATAATGAAGTATTTCTCAGCTGTTAAAAAAAGTTACACCTGCCAGGCGGTGGTGGCACACGCCTTTAATCCCAGCACTTGGAGGCAGAGGCAGGTGGATTTCTGAGTTCGAGGCCAGCCTGGTCTACAAAGTGAGTTCCAGGATAGCCAGGGCTATACAGAGAAATTGTGTCTCAACCNCCCCCCCCCCCAAAAAAAAAAGTCACACCATAAAATTTGCTGGCAAGTAGATGGAACTAGAAAAAAAAAAATCATCCTGTGTGAGGTAACTCAGAATCAGAAAGGTAAATAAGGTTATTTGTTTTTATCTGGGTTATTTGTTTTATCTGGGTTTTTATCTGGTAAATAAGTAATAGCCAAACTACATTCTGAAGACCCAGAGAAGTTAGTTATAGAAGGGGGGACTGAAGGGAGCATATAGATATACCTGGGAGGGGAAATAGAATACATTTTATCAGTGGACTGGGGTTAGTCAGGACTCAAAAGGGAGGATTAGGTAGAGAAGGGGCTGGGGAGTGTTGAGAGAGGGAATGCAGGAAAGGATACTAGAATTGAAGAAAAATTGAGGGGTGGTATGGAAATCTAGTGCAGTGAAAACTTTCTAAAACATTTTAGTGTGATTCTAATGAAGTCTTCAAATAATGAGGGAGAAAGATTTCCACCTGGATACCTCTAGTCACTAAATGAAACTTCCAGTTCCAAGTGGGTTACATCCCATTAAGTTAATGGCCAAAGAGGTCCTATGGAAATACCTAAACAACACAGGCCAAGATAATATGTTGCTCTCTTCAAACTGCCAGTGAGGTCCCATTGCTGAAGACAACATGTACACACTTCTACATTCTAGCATTTTTGGTGCAGGAAGGTACTCTGCAGGCTACCAAAGAAGAATGTAAACACCAACCTAGCTATACAACTTTTGATCTACACTCTGTCTTGTCTGCAAAAGATGCTAGTACAAGGGTGGCACAAAACTTGTGGGAGTAACCAACCAATATCTGACTCAACTTAAGGCCCACTTCATGAGATGTTATTCATTCCCAATACTACTTGGGTGACCAAGAACCATAGACTAAGAGGCCCAAAGACCTAGGGTTAGTCCAAACTAATTTAAAAAAATCAAATAAAAGAAACAATAAAATGACTCCTCATGATGTTCTGCTATACTCACAGTTCAGTGCCTTATCCAGTCAGCATAAGAGAAGATTCTTCCCCTGGCAAATCTGAACAAATACCAATGGCCAGACATTACACAGTGAGACCTTTGAGCACACAGATCTAGATGGAGTATCTTCATCAAACACATACATTGTAGCTTTTAATTTAGTATTTTATGGACTCCTGAATATGCAATGGAGTGAGTCTCTGGTTATTCTATCTTCTCTTGTGGCTCTTTTTCTTCTTTTGGTTTGCTTTATTCTACTTCCCTGTGACAGTTTCTGTTTTATCTTATTATATTATATTTTGCTGTTTGGCTGTTATACCTTAAAAGTCTGTTCTTTTCTAAGGACAGCAAGATAGAGAGTGAATCTTAATGGAAGGGGAGCTGAAGATGATCTGGGAGGATTTGAATGAGGGGAAACTGTAACCAGTATATATTATATGAGAAAAGAATTTATTTTTAATAAAAAGGGGAAAACAATAAAAAGGATATTGTTGTTCTGGTTAACTGGTACAAAAAAAATTGACTGAATATCAAGATACTAGGATCACTAAAGAGAAACCTCTGCTTTTCTGGGATAATGGGTGCTAGTCAACTGGGCTGAAGAATTGGCTGTGATATATTTTTAGAAACAGGATTTTTTTCTGATTTTGTGGAAGACATTCAATTGTAAAGCTTGAAATTTGTAATTTTCTCTATTATAAACACTGAGACCCAAATATTTTTAAAGGCATTTTTATTAGATATTTTCTTCATTTACATTTCAAATGCTATCCCCAAAGTCCCCTATACCCTCCCTCCCATGCTGCTCTCCAACTCACCCATTCCTGCTTCCTGGCCCTGGCATTTCCCTGTATTGGGGCATATGATCTTCACAATATCAAGGGCCTCTCCTCCCATTGATGGCCATCCTCTGTTACATAGGCAACTAGAGACACAGCTTTGGGGGGTACCAGTTAGTTCCTATTGTTCTTCTTCCTATAGGGTTGCCAACCCCTTTAGCTTCTTAGGTACTTTCTCTAACTCCTTCATTGGGGGTCCTGTGTTCCATGCAATAGATGACTGTGAGCATCCACTTCTGTATTTGCCAGGCACTGGCATAGCCTCACAAGAGAGAGCTATATCAGGGCCCTGTCAGCAAAATCTTTCTGGCATATGCAATAATGTCTGGGTTTGATGGTTGTATATGGGATGGATCCCCAGGTGGGGCAGTCCCTGGATGGTCTTTCCTTCTATCTTAGCTCCGAACTTTGTCTCTGTAACTCCTTCCATGGGTATTTTGTTCCCGATTCTAAGGATGAGTGAAGCATCCACACTTTGGTCTTCCTTCTTGGGTTTCATGTGTTTTGAAAATTGTATCTTAGATATTCTGTTTCTGGGCTAATATTCACTTATCAGTGAGTGCATATCTAGTGACTTCTTTTGTGATTGGGTTACCTCACTCAGGATGATATCCTCCAGATACATCTATTTGCCTAAGAATTTCATAAATTCATTGTTTTTAATTGTTAAGTAGTACTCCATTGTGTAAATGGACCACATTTTTATGTATCCATTCCTCTGTTGAGGAACATCTGGGGTCTTTCCAGCTGCTTGCGATTATAAATAAGACTGCTATGAGCATAGTAGAGCATGTCTCCTTTTTACAAGTTGGAGTATTTTCTAGGTATATGCCCAGGAGAGGAATTGCTGGGTCTTCCAGTAGTACTATGTCTAATTTTCTGAGGAAACACCAGACTGATTTCCAGAGTGGTTGTACCAGCTTGTGATGCCACCAACAATGGAGGAGTGAACCTCTTTCTCCACATCCTCGCCAGCATCTGCTGTCACCTGAGTTTTTTATCTTAGCCATTCTGACTAGTGTAAAGGAAACTTTTCCTCCATGTGTCTTTTGAAACTTTCCATCCTAAACTCCTGATTTCTAATTTCAATATACACAGAAATCAGATCCCTAGCTGGGCATGGTGGTACACTCCTTTCATCCCAATATTCCTAAGTCAAACTGTATTCCAGCTTCCAAAAACATTTAAGACCTGTGAGGTTTACAGGGACAGTCAATTCAACGACTGATGTAAAATGACTTTTTAAGCACACATAATCTTAATGGGTATTGTTAAAAATAATCATGAGAGTAGATGTATATTAGCTTCTTTCAAAAGAATTATTCAGATTAAAACATAAAATAAATTAAAAGAATAAATAAACTCCCCAAACCTGTACCAGATAGCTTATCTCTTATTTGGGTAAAACTACTGGACATCCGTGTAGATCAAACCAGTCAGATAACCTCTAATTCCTGGTTCTTCCCTCTTTGGCTGTATATTTTAGCCCGCCAGTGTGCTAGCTGATCAGAGACATTCATTATAGGTTTGTACTGAGATGCTTGTACTGCATTGCACATCAAAGCTGGGTCAGAGTGTTCAATAAATTGATTTTTCTGTCCCTTCCATTTCACATTCTATAACTTTGCTATAACTGAATCCATGCAGCTTCCATTGTGAGGTGGGAAAACCTGAGTCTTGACTGAAAGTAGCAGACTTCTGAAATTTCTTGAAATGGTGTGTTGATTTCTTCTCTGTGCAGTACAGAGGGGAGGATGCATCTGGTTCATCTCATTTAAACACTTAAAAGTCAAATCCCAATTCTGCTTTTCAAAACCATCTGGGCTGTTTTTCATTCTCCAAGCCCAGGGGCCCTCAGTGAAATCAATGGCGTTGACAGAAAATATCTGAAGAAGTGAGGTTAGCTGCTTGTTTGCAAGACAATTTTCTTTAGACCGACGCATAAGAGAAGTAGATTTTCCAGTGATAGTCTTATAGTTGCAAAGAAAGAACCATCTATGAAATGCTTAGAATTTATTGAGAGGCTCAAATGTGTCAAATGTGCTTTAAAAATTGCACAAAAGTTAGTACATATGTAAGTATCTTTTTTATAAGTTATAGTTGACTTCTGAATTAAGAGATTATTGGTAGGTAAAATATTGATGTGCAATTTTCTTCATCCTTCAGTGTCAGAAAATAGGGACATTCTAGAAGCTCACACTGCTAAGTTGAAAGCTCAAATGTGGTTTGATAAATGTTGTTATTCCCAAATAGGATTTGAAGATGACTACAGTAACAAGAAATACAGCTTCATACGAATCAATGTCTAGGATAATACAATCCTACAACACGGTGCTGCCCTTATTTGTGCCACTGGAATATTTTATTCCAGTATAACAATTGTCCAGCCATTGCTATAGTAACATTTTGAGATATTGCAAATCTAAGTTCTAATAATCAAAGGTAAATATTTATTCTTGTTTATTTATTTAAGAACAGAATAAATATCATTTTAATCATTACAAAAAAAAATCTCCAAGTAAACAAGTGGTTATTTTATATGTGCTACTGTTTCCTACTTTTGATGCCCACGTGAATCTCATCTTCATAGTGCATGTAAATTAGAGAACTAACTCCCTCTCAGACTCAGAGCTTTATGGTACCCTCATTTGCAAAGGTCTTATTTCCACTCCTATGATTAATATTGGATTTAAAATAAGCAGTCTTACTAGGTTTTTATAAATTGTAGGCTTCACAAAACCTGAATCTACCTATGTGAATGAAAATCTCATTTTCAAAGTGTGACTCTTGCACAACAGCATAGGCATGACAGAACTGTTAGAAATGCCATTTTTTGGGGCTCTTCTTCTGAATTACTAAATCACACAGTTGAGAGTGGATAGGTGGGAAGGTGTAGAGATGATGAGCAATCAGAATTCTAACAAATCCTCTAGAAAACTGGGTCTCAGGCTAAGGGTACAAAAAGATGAGAAAATAACCTTGCATGATTTTCTCAGAGTCTCTAAACAAACAAACAACAAACTACTAACTATATGAGATATATAAGTGAATTCCACAGAGAGACTTTTAAGAGCCTGCTAAAGGACTGTAATAAGTGCTAAGGCTCATTATGTTTCTGAGCATAAGGTAATATCTTTCTCTTTACCATTTATGTAAAAAAAATTCATCATTTATTTCTCGAATATCTAATGGTTCCTGTCAAACAATCGAGCTGGCTCTTTCCCAAGTTGCCCTTTCCTTTCCCAATATGCTCATGGTCAAAGTGGGACTTTGACAAGGATAGATTATGAATGTGCTTAGTAACATGGTATAACAGGGTACTGGGTATGGTCATTGCTATGTTGTGAATTGGCCAGAAGCACAGATGAACTATGAGTCTGTATGTTCTCAAAGATGATCAGACAAGTACATTTAAAGATTATTTTAGGCTCCTTCCCTGTTGAAAGGGACAACATTTTGTTTATCGATTACACTACCTGGTTATAAGTTCAATGAATTTGCCTCTGTGGCTCAGCATGCTTCTGTCAGAACTAATATCTGTTTATTTTCTGCATGCTGTATCATAGAATTTCATGTCATAGCATGGTTCCAGACAAGAAATTAAATTGCTAGCCATACTATATGGTTTGGCCATACTCATGAACCTTATTCATGTTGCTCATCTTCACACACTGAAGCAGTTTGTTGTAAAAGGGCCTGTTGAAAATTCTGTTACAGCTGATGACAGTTCATGCATGGATTCTGGAAGGTTATGCATCATCTCAAACTAACATCCAATATATGGTCCCAGTTTCCCCATAGGTTGGAGTCCATGGAGGAACAAAAAAGAAGTGACACAATACATTATTGTCTCAGTGACTTATTAATATTTTTCTTCCTATTCACATGGCTTTTTTAATATTCTGTTGCACTATAGACTTTATTTTAAAAGAAAGACTATTTTCTTCAGGAGATATGGCCATGATTCCATAGAATGATCTCTAATGTGAGTGAATAACTTCTAATCTGTTAAAGATCTGAAAAGAACACAAAGACTAAGAATATAAGAACCTGCCATCTTCTGCATGTTTGAGGTGGGATATTTGTTATTTTCTAGTGCTTGGACTTATGAATAGTTACACCTGTTCTCAGGTGTTTGGGCTCAGACTGATCTGTGCTACCAACTATGCAGGCTTGCTAGCTTTTCAATCAACCATGATTCTAGAATATATCATCCCTTAATTGTGTGAATCAATTTCTGATCATAACTATTTCAATCCATTTTCTACCTATCATCTATCTATAAACTATCTATCATTGTTATTTATTAATCTACCCATCTATCCCTTTTTTGTTTCTATTTCTCTGGAGAACTTTCACTAAAATATTCTACAATGTATTTAGGAAAATATTGGCTTTCTCAGCTTTTTGTTATGTATGGCAAAGCTTTATGAGTGTTTGATGTGCTAAAAAGTAAAGATGTAATTTAGCCTCTACCCTGATGTCATGTGGTAAGGATACTGTATGCTCATATTTCATGTGCTCTTAATTCTGAAATACTTTTACTTTAGTGATTAATTCTGCTACCTCTGTTCTCAGAACCAAATAATGTTCCTATCTCAATATTACTAATTTAATTTTATTCCCAAGTCTTTTTTGGCCAGGTAACATATTTTTTAAATTAAGAAGAGACTATTTGGGAAGAATATATATTTTTTCTGCTTACCATAAGAATATTGAAGACATTACACTCTGTCCTCCAAGAAAATCAACAGGAGCTTTCAAAAGGTTTCACTCTCCAACCCAAATTCTTAGAACACAACACTTTCTCTGGATTTATTTTATCTTTCCTTTGTTGTGAAGTGAAGATCAAAGATGCCTTGAAGTACCCTTGTTCTGTTTTCACGAGTGTTCTAAAACCAATATGTTCACAAAAGCTATGTTTTATCCCTAAAGTGAACAGTTCTTTGGGGCAATCCATGGGAAGGACAATCCCATCTATATGTAGTTCTGGTGCTTTTTCTTTTTCTTATGTTTGTTTACCCTTATTCCAGTTTTAATTTATTATTATTTTTAGATGCTTGTTTCTTTTTTCCCTTTTCTAATGAAAACCAGGGGAAAAAAGGAATATGGATTTGGGTGGTTAGGGAGGATCTGGGGGGGAATTAGTAGATGGGAAGCTGTAATCAAAATATATTGTCTGAAACAACCTGTTTTCAGGGAAAAGAACAGACTGCAGAGCAAAACAAGAAATAAATGAAACAAATAAGCAAAAACCTCTTTGACGAACCTGTGTTCATTTCTCATGGTTTTATCCCCTGTAACTTACATTCAGCTTTTAGTGTTGTCCAACATAGCATTCTGGCTGTACAGATGAGCAATCTCTTGTGAATTATGTTGATTTAAATATATTTTTATCTGTTTAATTTTTTTCCAGATTGGGGTTGTTTCACATCACATTTTCCTGCCACGTGGTTTAGACTTCAGGAACTCTAGCTGTGGTCTTATTTTTCTTAATCTTTCTACTCTAGCAGAAGATATTTAAAGATTTGCAAAGATTCATGAGAGACTGTACAATAAAGCTGTGGTGACAGCTCAATAAATAGGATTTCCCTAAGTTATCTGAGAAATGCTGTAGTACCCTGAACACAGAAGCAATAAGCATGATGCCATAATTGCCTTGAATGTTAAATGACATATCACATCTCTACTAATACATGCAGGACAAAAGTTCCGAATAAGGCGAGTTTATGATTTAATAAAAGTGATAAAAAATGATTGAATGAAAATAAATCTGTTTAGATCTTTGTCTTTCCTTTATGGACTTTAAGTCATTTAGACTGTACTTTATGCTTTTAAACACTTTAGTTCTCATTATAGCATAGCAAACGAGCAAGGCAAATAAAACAATAGGGACCTCAAATCCTCATGTAGTTCAAATATATTCATAAGGTATAAAATGAAAATATGAAAGTTGCATGTAGCCAAAGTTTCACTATGCTTCAGCAGGAAATATGATTCCCTTTGTGCTAGTTCAGGAAGTAAACAACTGCAGGATTTTAAAGCAAGTGGTAGAAATTTAATATGATCCTAGAGCTATACTGTACATGAAATCAAGATAAAGTCCTGGGGAGAAGAAGCCACTCACTTTTTCTCCTATTCTAATTATCTTCGTTTCAGTGGATTAGAAAATGGTAAATGTAGGAGTCAAGTTGGAGATAGTTCTCAGCTCAATCGCCTGCCAAGTTAAGTCTGATAAATGGCAAGTGTGTATAATTAATACTGTCATTTTTCCCTAGACCAAAGGGCGACTGCAGTAACTATAGATTGTAATTGTCATCGTTGTCACATAAAATGTGCTATTATTAAGTTCAGGCTGAATTTTATCGCTGGGAATGCTCATAAATTGAGCGGTCAGTCATTTAAATTACCAAGTGGAGAGCTGTATGGCTTGCTTTAAAACTACTTCCCAAGACAATGTGTTTGACTTTAGACCTCCAAAAACTAATTGCATTTTTTTGAACAGACGTTAGATAGGCTGTAACCTATAAGTGAAGATATTCTGTCAGACATGCCATGTATACGTATAAATGTTCATAGGAGTCATACACTTTTATTTCCGAAATTTTTGGTGTACAAGCAAGAGAGGAGAGGAATTAGATATGCGAGTGGGAGAGATCATTCTGAAAACAAGCTTACGGCTTTCTCAAAAATGCCTGCTTTCCATAAGCTGTTGTTAATGAAAAGTTAAAGAGTAAAGAAAGATTTTGGGTTTTATTTTTCACTCAATGATCTAGAGTTAAAAATTAAAAATTGTAAGAGTATAGTGTTTTAATCATTGAAGGCATTAAGACCTCAAATAGTGGTTTTTGTATTCCTGCTGGTGTTTCTATTGGCTTTGCACAGAAGTCTTGGGCTGTTAGGATAAATAATCTCTCTCTCTCTCTCTCTCTCTCTCTCTCTTCTTAAAATGGGAAGCTTTGTAGCCTGAATATTACCAATTAAAAGTAAATAGAAATTTAAAAAAAGAGCATAGTAGATTTCTTAGAAATGAAGTGAGAGAAGTTTGTGTGGGTAGGAAGAGATGAGAATCAGCTAACAATAGTAAAAGATTAAGTGTAATCACTTGGATAGCTCTAGCTATCATATATTAGTTATTCCATATATTTGAAATAAGCAGAATTAACATAAGCCATAGCAAGCATGTTATGCTCCTATTACTCTAGTATGAACAGTGTTGATAAGATATATGAGCTGTGTTTTGTATTCATTGTTGTATTTACCTTTTCTACCATGGGGACATGAAACAATGTAGTTTAATATTAAGACACAGAATAACAGGGGAAAAAAAAGCATACTCATGCACATATATACAAACATGCACCTCCACATACCAATTCAGTTACCCTTGCCATGTTAGTACATTTTATCTATGTACAAGGAAGTCTATAGCTGTACTAAATGCCTGTGAAAATTTATGTTCTTTTAAAATTTATTACTGTATCTTCCTCTGAAATTTTCATATATGTGGTATTCTACAGATCACCATAGAAATATGATATGCTGATATTATTCAACTCTTAAATATCACATACTCAGACTATTTTAATTTATATTAATCTCTTTCCAACAACTTTTGATCATACAGTCCTTCATAAAATTATTTTTGCAGCAATTAGTGCTAACGGAGATAATTCAGCTTATTCATTGTCTATCTTTACCTAATAAAAATATAAGTTTCCTGTCATTTGGATTCCTTGTTTGTTTGTTTTTTTTTCCAAGACAGGGTTTCTCTGTGTAACCCTGGATGTCCTGGAACTCACTCTGTAGACCAGGCTGGCCTCAAACTCAGAAATCTGCCTGCCTCTGCCTCCCAATTGCTGGGATTAAAGGCGTGCGCCACCATGCCCAGCATGTCATTTGAATTCCTATACCACGTCACTCCTCATTTATAAATCCTAGGGATGGGGTATATAGCTCAGCAGTAGATTTCAATCTTAGCATAAGGGAAATGCCCACACAGACTGTATTTGATCTCTAAATCAAATAGAGAGAGAGAGATATATACTGTGGTGATTTGAATAAGAATGTCTTCCATGGACTCAGATATTTGAATACTTTGTCCCAGTTGATGGAGCTGTTTAGTACCCAAGGAGCTGAAGGGGTCTGCAGCCCCATAGGAGGAACAACAATTTGAACTAACCAGTAACCCCAGAGCTCCCTGGGACTAAACCACCAATCAAAGAAAACACAGGGAGGGATTCATGGCTCTAGCTGCATATGTAGCAGAGGATGGCCTAGTTGGTCATCAGTGGGAGGAGAGGCCTTTGGTCCTGTGAAGGTTCTAT